>NW_011494787.1:10533442-10560820 GCF_000754665.1 Bison bison bison
TTCTTTCTTTTTCCCTCAGCAAGGCTCTGGCCCTCCTGGCAAAGCTCTGGTGAGTGTCCTCAGCTCCAGGTTTCTTAGAACAGTCTTCACATTTGACTCTTGGCAGGAAACCTAAATCGTCCTGAGAAAGAGATAGGCCTATGGGGCTGAAAGCTTCAGCAGTGAGGGATAATAAAGCAGCCACATCCTGCTCTCTGTTGTTCCCAAACAGAATGAAGAGCGCCCAGCACGGGAGGCACATTTGTGCTCCATTTGGAATGCGTCTCTCTTGGCACCGGAAGAAAGGGTGACCCCAGACGGATACCATGTTTGGAATTGGAATCCAAGAGGTACTGGCAGTGAGAAAAAACAGGCCAGGCATACAGGCAGGCTGGCAGAGCACTTAACATACCTCCCCAGAGGACAAGATAAGGCCTGGGCAAGAGAGGCAAGTCAGGGGAAGGGGGCAAAGGGGGTGGATAAAGGGAAAGCGAGCACAGAATTTACTGTCACACCTCAGGTAGGACACTGTCCAGAGCCCCTCTGGGGAGGGCTCGGGGCTCTCCTGAGGTAGGAGGACACATCAAGGTTGGAAAGTAGGGGACTATTATCAGAAAAAATCCTAACAGTGAGAAATGGAAAGCCCCTCGAAGGCCTTTATGAAGTCATATTGGAAATATCAGTAGGCATTTATTTGAAATTCATTAAACAAAAATAGCTATACAAAGCAACTTTTGAATTCTGACTTTCTTCTGCATGTATCTGGATCTAGTAATAGTTTATACAATGGTGATACATTGCTCAGACCATCAGCCCACCCACTCCAATACTGACAAATGATAATAAGCATCACCTATTAAACACCTACAAAGTGCCAGATCTAGATTAGTTATTCTAGGCGCACATGACTTAGTCGTCACACAATTTTATTCCAAATAAATATTGTCATCCTCCTAGACCTGAAAGAAACTGAGGTTTAGAGAGGTAACAAATTCCCACACGTAGTGACAGAGACAGGATTTGATTTCGTCTATCAGACTTACAGCTGTGTCCCAAGTAGTGTGCCCAGGAAGTGGAAATTCAAGACTAGATCCATGCATGACTCCTAACTCTACTGCCCCCAGGAAGTCTGAGGATGTCCAGGAACTTCTGGATGACCCTGTGGTCTGCTTTGGGTCACCAAGTTAAAATCTGGGAATATGCAAACACTAAACTAAGAAATGTCCCTCTGGCCTCCGAATGACTCCCTGCTTCTGTTTCCTTACTACCGTTACTCCTATAGCCCCCGAGGTCTGCGGGCAGGGATGGAGGAAGTGGAGGGGCACCTGGTAACCTTCTAGAATTATTCAAGCATTCCCTCCATAGAGGCCTTTATTATACTGCTGGTAACCTAACTAAAATTAGTGAGAAGTTAGGAATTGTCAGATATGCTGAGGAGTAGAAATTTTCAGCTTAACACACATTGAGTGCCTGCTATGAACCGAGCATTGAAAAGAATCAAAGTTTCCCAAGAGCGAGCTCTCTTATCAAGCAAGAGCTGCCTCAGAAAACAATGGCGATTCAGTGTGGGAAGTACAGTAACTGAGTTGAGTTAAGGAGAGGTGGCAGCCTAAGAGGAAGATGGCATCAAGAAAGAAAGACAGAAGGGCTAACAAGGAATTTGGGGGCCAGGATTGAATTAGCCAGATAGACGGAGAAGAGGATTTCCACTGGTAAGAACAGCAGACTCATAGGCAGAGAGGTGTGAAAAATGCACAGCATGTCAAAAGCTGGTTCTCTTTCTTATTTAATTACAATCGCCTGACAAACAAAGGTGCATCTTATTCCCTTTTTCCTAAAGTTGAGGCAGATCAGTGGTAAAGGAAAAAAGAGAGTGCCTGGAGAAGGACTCCCCCTCCAAAACCCTGCCCCACCCCCCACCCCCCAGCCTTTCCCACAGCAGCGATTTAGATCTGTGATATCATTTGAGTAGTGGCGTTGGGGATTTCCATATGCTGCTTTTCTGTCACCTGCCTGCCTCCTGGCCAAGCCACCCCTTTAACAAGCAATAGTTGCTCATCCCTCCAACTTAGTCATGCACCCCCCTGAGCTGTCAAAGTGGCTGTCTCTGCCAGCTGTGAGCAAGGAAATCAGAAGCAACCAAGGCTCTGCCCAAGATAGAATTTCAAAGCAGGTCATCTTTCTCAGTCAGCCTGACCAGTGGCTGGCCCTGACCCCTTAAAGAGACAGGAGACCCACTGACTGTTGCTCTCAGCCCAGCTTCTTTGTCAGTTCACAAATGTGTTCATCTGAGCAGAAGGTATTAACATATAGCAAGCAGGTATTATTTCCTCATGTCTCCCCATGATACCTTTTTTTTAAAAATGGAAGAAATAAACTCAATAAGGTTAAGGAACATTCCCAAGGTGATAGAGATAGTATGTGAAAAGAGGCTAAAGCTTAGGTCACTGTGACTCTAAATTGTATGTTCTCTGTGCTGTACCACCTTGCTGGCTACTTTTGGAAGTTTATATATGTCCACGTGTAGGCTCATTCATTGTTACAGGGGTTTGAGGATGCCACTGGGGTGGCATAAACCCTACATGCCGCCTCCCGCAGTGATAATGATGGTGTTGTCTATGGGAAGGGACCTCTGATGGGAATACAATGGAAAGCTGTATCTTGTTTATTTTTAAAACTAGGTTTGATAGAAGAAGAGAGAAAAAAAGTGTGTATCAAAATGGTATGTTCTTACATGGAAAGCCACAAATACACCGTAGAAAATATTTGGGGAGAATAAAAGGAAAGACACAGAAGTTTGCATCAATTCTATTCAATAGGCATTTACTTAGAACAAAGTAAGTGTGCTGGGAACTGGGGATAGAAGATGAGTAAGACAATGATCACCTTCAAGGAACTTTTGGTCTAGTGAGGGAGACTGATCCAGAAAAAAGTACAACCCCCAAAATACACTCATTGGGTATGTGGCCAATGAGACATAAGAGGACAAGTGTTGGGAAGCTTCTGGGAAAAGTATACTCCTTTGTGGAGACAGTAAGGAGGCCTGCTACCTTTCATCCTGGCTTGAGTAGTGTGATATGTAATGCTTGACGCAACCATAGCCATGAGACAGGATGGGGTTCAAAGAAGCACTCACTGATGGGTGGAGCAAAGAATTCAGGAAAAACAGCACGGGGAAGGTGACATTTAAGCCGGTCTAAAAACACGCTCAGTAGGTGTTCCCCCAGCTAGGGAAGGGCCTGCCAGGAAGGGAGAACAGAATGTGAAGTCAAATCCAGAAGTAAAATGAAAATACATGGCGTATTCTGGTAATGGAGAACAGTTTGTTACAGGTGAATCAAAGGGAGCACAGGACATGAGGCAGGAGAAGCAAGCTGGGGCCAGATTATGAAGTGAACCAGCTGAATGACCTCTCCAAGAGTGGTCATAGACCACGGCTGCTCTGAGAGCTGTTACTGGTCCATGATGAGATATGGACAGAAATTGAGAGAACTTAGACATTTTTATACAATTTGACAGAAAACTTATTAGCCTATGAATTGGAAAAAATTGTAGTCCTTCACCTCACATAGTTTGAGAAACATTGGGTTTGAGATGAATGCTTTGCTAATATAGTTATTAAAATAGAACACAGGCATGATTTTAGGCTTTGGACACATACTGCTGAGCTGATCTCAGGCAGACACTACTGCTTTCTTATCCCATTTCCCCCTTCCCCCCAGTCTGTGGAACTCTGATTTTCTTGGACAATATATGAAGAAGGGTGGGCTTCTCTCTGGGTTGCCAGGGCCTGAAATAAGACTGGTCAAAGCCAAGCACACTATCCCATTCCTCTCTACTGCAACTGGTTTAAGAGTGGGCATGTGACCAATGAGACACGAGACTGTGTACATGGGAGCATCCGAGGAAAAGTATTTTCCCTGAAGCCAGTAAGGACACCTGCTACCTTTAATTCTGGCTTGAATACAGCTATATGATGGTGTAATGCTTGAAGCTACCATAGCCATGAGATAGGATAGGCCTAAGGATGAGAAGGTTAGAGAGAAGAAAAATAGAACAAATCTTGGTTCTTCAAAGTATCACTGAGCATTGTATCAAATCTGAAACTTTCAACCACCAGACTTTATAACAGGAAACAAATTACATGTATTACTTAAGCCATTCTAGTTGGGTATTCTAGTACTTGCAGTTGAATACATTCAGATGCAGATCTCCCTAAAGATCTCCATGGGCTTTCCAGGTGGCACTAGTGGTAAAGAACCCATCTGCCAATGCAGGAGACATAAGAGATGTGGGTTCGATCCCTGGGTCAGGAAGATTCCCTGGAGGAGGGCATGGCAACCTACTCCAGTAGTCTTGCCTGGAGAATCCCATGGAGAGGAGCCTGGTGGGCTACAGTCCATACGGTTGCAAAGAGTTGGACACGACAGAAGTAACTTAGCATGCACACATGCAAGGATCTCCACAGGACTGCTCTTCAGCCAGTGGTTGTTAAACATCTCCTATATTCTATGAAAACTGAGTATCAGATGACTTGTTCTGTGCTATCAGTAACTTTCTCTTAAAAGTTTGAGTAAACTAAGAAGAAATGCTCCTCTAAACTCAATTTGACCATTAGAATAATTTGGTGGTTAGTAAACAAGATGATTTGGTGCAAAGTTGGTCATCTGTTCAACGTCTATGTACCATTTACCTCTTCCTCCTTATAACAGAATTCCAGTTTTGTTCTGATATCTAAACTATACATGGATCCAAGGAGGGGATCCTGGTTTAAGCCAATCAGCATAAGGCCTTCTGTTGACAATTATCATTATACTCTCTGCAGATGGCACAGATGGTAAAGAATCCTCTTGCCAGGAGATGCAAGAGACACGGGTTTGATCCCTGGGTCAGGAAGATCCCCTGGAGTAGGAAATGGTGACCCACTCCAGTATTCTTGCCTGGGAAATCCCATGGACAGGAGAGCCTGGCAGGCTACAGTCCATGGAGTCTTACACAAAATCTAATTTGGCTCAATCAGATAAAAAATGTAGGGGGTGCAGGGTACTTCAATGCCTTAGGAATAGTTTCTCTCTCCTCTGCTGGACTTAAACAATAAAACATGATTAGCTTCATCAATCCCGGAAGAGAGTCCTGAGATGAAAAATATTGATAACTTGATTCTTGGATGGCATCACTGAGCCTCTGATATCACTGCATCTAGAGTTTGCTCTAACCCTGGACTTCCAGTTATATATTTTCCTTGATGAAGATTTTGTATAACTTAACTGTCAAAAGCACCATCATCAACACAGAACCACCATCTAGCAGTTTATCACAGCTAAAGAAACACTGGGTATATTCACACATGTACTCTTTTTAGGAAAACATCTTGGAATACTTATCATAGCACTGAATATTCAACTTTTTATTTTTATAGCTTATATACATATATCCACCAGAATACAAGCTTTTTGAGAGCAGAGTCCATGTCTTACTAATCTTTGTTCATTACTTAGCATACAGTTGGCATTTAGTATGTCCTCAGTAAATGTTGACTCAAGCATCCTCTCATTTCGAGAACAGGGGATGCATATGATTCACATATTCACATACTCAACATTTAGGGCAGTTCTTTGCACATAACAGGCCTTCACTAAATATGTACTGAATGAATAAATGTATTTATGACTATGAATACATTGTTTTTTTTTATTAGTTAACTGGTACAGGAAAGAACTTTGGGTTTTTGGGCTTGAACTCTAATGACAAAGACTCACATCCCAGGTCACCAAATATTTGACCAGAACAATTTCTTTAACCTGACTGCCTGTACTCACCTGTGAAATGGGGATTATAGTTTCTTCTCACATCAGACCTGTATAGTTATCCTAAAGCAGACTTTGCACAGGTATATGGTCCTGTTCTCATCAACCTTCAACTCAAATGTTTCAAGGTTAGACAAAGGGAACTAATTTTAGAGAATAGCATGAATGTATCTGTATTGAGAATTTGGGAAGTATCATGAATAGCAGGAGCTTAGCCAAGAGGTATGTCAGAACAGGGTGACAACCTATTAGGAAGCTAAGTTCTTCATTTTTTCAAATTATTGTGGTAACATGTTACTATTATTAGTAATAAAATGCTACACATAATCTTTGGGGAGACTTAAGCACTTGGGAATGATGGGCAGTCTTGTGAGATGTACTTTTAAGTATGGCAGATGTCAAGAAGGGTTGTTTAATTCCTTTACCAATCAGGTAAGCATATCAAATTGACAAACGTTGAAAAAATTAATCTTGCTAAGAGGTCACCCTCAGTACTAAGGTACAAATGAGCACCCCCTTTCTAGAGATCAGTCAGGCAGGACTCATCCAAAGCCTCTGGCCCATCTTTGGTTAAATGACACTTGTACTTTCCTTTGGAAACGTCCATTGCAGTGTTATAATGGAGTAGCCAATGGAAAAAAAAAAGCATACATGCAAAAAGAGATAAATGGCAAGGTTACCAAGAGGTGGTCTATTGTAGACTGGTGGCATTTCAGCTGATTTCTTTCTTCCTTATGTTTCCACAAAACCAACAAAACAAAACATTTTTAAAACCAGAAATAATTTAGATATCTGGTATGTATCCTGTTCAATACTGAGACCCAGTTCCTAGAACGGTATGTAACATATAACAGGCATTCTATAAACATTTGTTTAAATTATATGCAGAGTACATCATGAGAAACGCTGGACTAGAAGAAACACAAGCTGGAATCAAGACTGCTGGGAGAAATATCAATAACCTCAGATACGCAGATGACACCACCCTTATGGCAGAAAGTGAAGAGGAACTCAAAAGCTTCTTGATGAAAGTCAAAGTGGAGAGTGAAAAAGTTGGCTTAAAGCTCAACATTCAGAAAATGAAGATCATGTCATCTGGTCCCATCACTTCATGGGTAATAGATGGGGAAACAGTGGAAACAGTGTCAGACTTTACTTTTTGGGGCTCCAAAATCACTGCAGATGGTGACTGCAGCCATGAAATTAAAAGACGCTTACTCCTTGGAAGGAAAGTTATGACCAACCTAGATAGCATATACAAAAGCAGAGACATTACTTTGCCAACAAAGGTCCGTCTAGTCAAGGCTATGGTTTTTCCTGTGGTCGTGTATGGATGTGAGAGTTGGACTGTGAAGGAGGCTGAGCACCGAAGAATTGATGCTTTTGAACCGTGGTGTTGGAGAAGACTTTTGAGAGTCCCCTGGACTGCAAGGAGATCCAACCAGTCCATTCTGAAGGAGATCAGCCCTGGGATTTCTTTGGAGGGAATGATGCTGAAGCTGAAACTCCAGTACTTTGGCTGCCTCACGCGAAGAGTTGACTCATTGGAAAAGACTCTGATGCTGGGAGGGATTGAGGGCAGGAGGAGAAGGGGACAGAGGATGAGATGGCTGGATGGCATCACTGACTCGATGGACGTGAGTCTGAGTTAACTCCGGGAGTTGGTGATGGACAGGGAGGCCTGGCGTGCTGCGACTCATGGGGTCGCAGAGTCGGACACGACTGAGCGACTGAACTGAACTGAAAACATTTGTTTAATGAATGCACAGATAGAGAATTGTTTAAATTATGGTAAGCCATGGAGTAGATTTGTACATAGCTAATATAAACCATATTGTAGAACTATACTCACAGGTGATAAAATACATTATGGAGAAAAGTTAATACTATGATTGCGTTACAAATATGTGGCATAAGGATATTCCTGGTGGTCCAGTGGTGACGACTCTATGCTTCCAACGCGGGGGACAAGGGTTTGATCTCTTGTCAGTGAACTAGATCCTGTGTGCTGCAACAAGACCTGGCACAGTCAAAAAAAGAAAAGTAGCATAGAAAAATGACCTGAATTTTTTGTTTTTAAAATATATATTAAAAGCGTTAAGAAAAATTTGGAACAGCAAAAATTAACATTGGGAGATAAGGTTAGGAATTTTCTTTTTCTTTTTGTAGTTCCAAGACATATTCAAGCAGAATATGGATAACCATCTGCCAGCTATCTATATTGGTGGGAAGTTGATTCACATCATCTCCCTTAGGAGTCCAAGAATCTATTCTTCACCCTAGAAGATTGCTCTGAAATCTACACAATGTCCACTTAAATAAAACTCTATATCCAAGTGAATGTTAAAGTAAAAATATGAATACAGAGAATGTCAGTAACATTAAATGCTAGATATTGTGCCAAATGCTTTATGTACCCCCACTTTAATGAGTACTCAATCTTGTATTACTACTATCCCCAATTTTTTCTTTCAGATGAGAAAAACAGACCCAAAGAAGCTGACTTGTTTGAGGTCATGTAGCCATCTGCTGAACTTAAGCCTGTCACTTCAAAGCTACGCTTTTTTCTTTCCCCAGCTGTACAGCACGTGGGATTCTGGTTACCCCACCAGAGATTGAACCTGCACCCCCTGCATTGGAAGTGTGGGGTCTTAGCCACTGGACTGCCAGGGAAGCCCTAGAGCCATGTCTTAACTAGGAAAGGATCCTTAGGAACAATTTAGTTCAGTTCCTTTTTAGAAGCAATCTTCCAATCATGACACATGAACCCTACATATTCTCATTAGTTTTCACAGTATCTTTTGTTAAGATTTAAAATTCAAAGACAGAGTATGACCAACTGCCTCATTTGCTCAAAAGCAGCTAATAGGACCACAGGGCTGCTATCGTGATCCACACTTTATGTTCTATTCACTATGTTCTATATGTTAGAACTATAAAACATAGTGAATAGAACATATATTCTGTATCACTACAGTGTAGGACTGAGCTATTTCATTAGTGACGTATTTGTAAAAATCCAGCCTCTGACCTGGGCCAACTTACAATTAATAAGAGATAACTGTTTGGCCCCTAGGCATTAAACTTATGATCCTAGTCTATTCTAAAATGTAAAAAATGTACACTTAATTATGCCAAACAGTTGAGATCTTTCAAGCCAACGCACCCTGATGTGGTCCAAAATCTAAACAAGTTACTTTCACAAAAGAGAAAATTACTAAAGAACAATAATGACTTAAAATATTAAGACTGAAGATTTGTTCAATTCTTACCTTTTAAAAAGTTAAAAATAAAACCTTGAATGAGATGGTTTGACTACCAGATCAATTATAAATTGAATACATCTATATAACTAATCTTTGTGATTTCGTTAGGTAAGATCAGTATCTGCTTTCTCTTGACAAAAAAAAATCCAAAGTTCCCAGAATGACAACAAGAACATAAGAAATTTGTTATAAGATTTGTTTATACTACAGTCGGTCCCTCAGGATCTGGGGCAATTGGTTCCAGGACCCTCCTGTGGATATCAGAACCTGTGTTTGCTCAAGTCCCTTATACAAAATGATGTAGTATTTCTATATAACTTAAGCACATCCTCCTATACACATCTCTAGATTATTTATAATACCTAATAAAATGTAAATATTGTGCAAATAGTTGTAAATACAATGTAAACAGTTGTAAATACTATGTAAATAGTTGAAAAAAATGACAAACTCAAGTTTTATTTTTTGCAACTTTCTGGAATTCCCCCGCCCCACCCCCCAATATTTTTGATCCAAGCTTGTTTGAATCCACAAATGAGAAACCCATAGATATTCCTTAAGAAAAATAAATACCACTTGAGGATGTGAGGAATATAAAAAGAAACACACCTGAAGACTTTTAACCAGGGGTTTTTTTTTAATAAATTATAAATAATTTTTTATTTATCAATTTTCAGCAAGGAACTCCCAAAGTTACTGAATCTTCTTCATTTTTCAGGAACTATTCACTCCCAGAGCAGACCACCTGCAGATAAAAAATGTATTTTAGAAAGTTTAAAATTTCAAACATCATGTCAGACCTATGGAGTAAGAATTAAGATGCTAGAAATATATGCTTCAGCCGAGGACTATTAACTAACTGCCACAATTATTCTAAACCAGTCACAAAAGATCCACACTTTACAATTTTAGTTTTGCTTAACTTTAAAAACATCACGGAAACTGTTTAATTCATTACAAGGTTTAATCTTTAAAGTCTTTGTTGAAGTAAAAACTATACGTTCATTTATTTTCTCAAAAACATCTTCCCCAAAGAGGTTTATTTTTATAGATATTCAAGAGAAGAGACTTGCACCCCCCTCCTTGCTGACTCAAGTATGTTTGGCAAAGATCCACGAAGTGGAAGGCAAGTCAGCTCTGTATACAAGGCATTTCCTGTGGAAAGTTACTCACTCAAACCCAAGGGCAAAGTAAGGGTAACACTTTTGAAACGAATCTGGAAAGATCAAAAAGGGAGAGCAGCAGAGGATAGGGCTGCTGGTCATAGCAGGTGTCTCTCCAAAAAGCTCGTACCCACCCCCCACTCCTATCCCAGAAGAGAGGAGCAATGCTAACAAGGTAGGTAAGTAATTGGACTGGCCGAATTGTCAAGTCTAATCTAAGTGCTTCCCTCACCTAGCTATTCCTGCATTTGGTTTAGAAAAGATAAGGCTTATCAACAATATAAATATATAAATTCTCTCTTTTCTAAAAGGCTCAGAGGAAGAATACGTGTAAACGTATGCAAAAATGAAGTCACTCATCATTTCAGGAGACAGCAGTCTGTATAGTATTGTTACCTCTTTTGCTATCAGCTACTCATCATCAAGGGGGCTACCCACTGAAAGCCTCTGGGTATAAAGTCCTTGACAGAAGACAGATATCTATTGAAATAAATGTTCAAATAGCAAAAATGATCCTTTCTTGACTCTCAGGATCATATTTTCAGACATCATCAGTTGTCCCTGAGTTTGTTTTGTGTGTGTGAAATCAGCATATTTTAAGCATATGTTAACCAAATATTAAGGTCAATTAAACTTTAAATACTGAGTATCACCACCACTCAGTGCTGGTTCTTTAATTTATTTCAAAGATTTTAGCCCCCAAACTGTGTTCCCTAGGTGCCTCCTGGGTCTTAAAGGCAGAAAGATGCCAGCCGCCATTTCTAAGCAGGTTTTAGGTTCCTCAAGTTTCTCTTTCAGTAAAAGAAGCAGTCATGGACTTCCCTGGTGGCCCAGCGGATAGGAATCCACCTGCCAAATGCAGAGGACATGGGTTGGACCCCTGGTGTGGGAAGATTCCACATGCCATGGAGCAAGTAAGCCTGTGCACCAAAACTACTGAGCCGGCACTCTAAAGCCTGTATGCTGCAACTCCCGAAACCCGTGTGCTAGCGCCGGTACTCCACAAGAGAAGCCACCGCAACGAGACGCCTGTGTACCCCAACCAGCGAGTAGCCCTTGCAGGCCGCAACTAGAGAAATTCCTCACACAGCAACGAAGTCCTAGCACAGCCAAAGAAAAAGAAAAAAGCAGTTGTAAATGTCTAGAATCACCACAACGACACCGTATTTTTTCTTAGGAGTAGTTTTCAAGTCTGTTTTTGCTGCTATTAAATCTTCAGACAATTTATATTTAGTATTATCCCTACTACTTCTTCAGCTTAAGCCAGTGGTTCTTAGAGAGGAACACCTGAAAATTATCTAGGAGCTTCAGTTAACAGATGAAGATCAGGGCTCAAGCTTGTGAATTTTGGAAAACACTCCTCAGATGATTATAAGGTACACTTCTGGTTGAATGTACTTACTTTCATATTAAGTTCAATTTTCTGGATTCAAGGTACAATTAAGATCTTATTTAGAAAATAAAAGCTACTAATGTTTTTGAATTAAGGAACTTTCGTGATCATTACTGGGAAGATCTGAGATCACAAAACATTTTTCCTTTGAAGCTATCTTCAGAAAAATGTGGTCTAATGGTGTAAGAGATACCAATTTAGTTAAGTTTATCTTATAACAGAGCAGATAGTAGTGTTGAATTTTACCCAGTTACTGACCCAGTTGCTGAGTTATATCCACCTCTGTATTTCAACAAAAGGTCTTTGTAACTAGCATTCAAAATAAAGTTTTAGGTAAACCTGAAAACGAATATGTTGGCAGTAAAATCTCATTAAGTGCAAGGAGTGAAGTATAAAGTGCTCTCAACCTGGAGAGTGAAAAAGACCTAGATTCGGACTTCCTTGGTGGTCTAGTGGTAAAGAATCTGCCTGCCAATGCAGGGGACACAGATCTGATCCCTGGTCCAGGAAGATTGCACGTGCCTTGGGGCAACTAAGCCCATACTCCACAGCTACTGAGCCCATGCTCTAGGGCCCCAGAGTCACAACTACTGAGCTGTGTTTCACAAAAGAAGCCATCACAATGAGAAGCCCGGGCACCATGAAGAGGAGGAGCCCCTGCTCTGAGCAACTGGAGAAAGCCTGCACACAGCAGGCCCAGAGCAGCCAAAACAAAACAAGATCAAGATTCTAGTTTTAATCCCACCACCTATCCATTCCTAACTTGAGCAAGTCTTTTTTTTTTTTTTTGACTTCATGGTCCCTCCATTTCCCCATGGGGGATAGGGAAATAGGGTACCTGGGACCAAAGTAGATCCAAACACCTGTTCCTTTTCCAAAAGTAGCATTATGCTGAAAATAAAAAACATATTCTCAATTCTAAGAAAGAATCCAGATTCTTTTCATAACCAGGATTCAAAACTACATAATCATGACATATATTAAACAGATCTCAATAGAATGTCTGCTATCCACAATTCCAAGATATGGCTATCTGGTTTCTCTTTGACAGTTTACAAAGCCTATTCACACACATATCATTTAATTATCACAATGACTCTAAGAAGTAGTTTGGTCATGTACTGTTGTCTCTCCTTTACACATAAGAAAACTAAGGCTCAGAAAATTAAGGACTTGCTCAATAACACAACTGGTTCAACTGTTTTCTAAGTCCAAAGCTCTTGCATTTTCTTTTATACACAAACGAAGCCATAGGAATCACTCTCATTCTCCATCCCAATAACAAAGAAAACCATGATATCTTTTGGTCCTTGTGAATATATGCTACTTATAGCAATAACTGTATCACCTTTGAGATCCACATGAAGTCCAAGTGAAACTTCTGATGCTCCTAAAATTAGCGTTTAAAAAAAATCACCCTTTTCATCAAGGCAGGCTTAACCCTAAGCTTACACAACTGACTAGAAAGAAAGGGACAAGGAAATCATGTACAATCATGTTGAGATTCCATGTCTTTGAAGTAATCAAGTTATACTTTTATAAGTATACACAAAAAATACACAAAAAATAGTGTATTTTTTAAAAGTTATACTTTTTAAGCTCCCCACAACCATATTTACTTATTTTACAAAATGATTCACCATGAGATTTCTAAAAAGTCACTTATGTGTACCTTGTATACACAGGTTTATAATACCATACATAAAAATCACAAAATATATTATGGTTCTCTTTTTATAAACAAAAAAGTAAAACTCAGATATGATTAGATTAGTATCTTAATGAACATATATTTAGTTCAAGTAAAACACACTCTAAGCTAAAGAACAGGAGAACCAAAGTTAAGCCTCAGGACTTTCAGTCTAGACTGTTTTCCACCTCATAGTGATACTTCTTATCAGCTGGTTCCTTATCCCCCCTTTTTCACAGCTCAATGAGGAAGGCTGGTCACATGTAAAATTCCAAAGAGGCAGGAAACAGGTGAAAGGGAAAGAAGCCAGGCTTTCTATTACTTTTATAGTGGTATGTAGCTTTGGCTTTATCTCTCAGCTATTATTAAAATGGTGGTATGGTATGGATCTTATTCCCTCTTACCAAGCAGAGGCAATCTGTCTAGAGACAGAGGTTACAGGTCTGACCCTGCCTAGAGGTAGTCACTTCATACATATGGGCCTAGTTTCCTCATTTATTCATTCATTTAATCAAGAATCTTCTATTGAACACTTGGTATGTCCAGAGGGGCTTCCCCAGGTGGCTCAGTGGTAAAGAATCCACCTGCCAATGCAGGAGACTTGGGTTTGACCCTGATCTGGGAAGATCCCACAGGCCGCGTGGCAAATCTGCCCATGCACCATGCCTACTGAACCAGTGCTCTAGAGCCTGCAAGGCACGACTACCGAGACCACGTGAAGCCTGAGTGCCCCAGAGCCTGTGCTCCGCAAGAGAAGCCTCCGCAATAAGAAGTTGGCATACCCCAACTAGAGACCCCTAGTCTCTGCAACTAGAGAAAAGCCCATGCAGCAACAAAGACCCAGCACAGCCAAAAAAACAAAGAAACGAGGTTTTAGTTTTATTAGAATAAAGCATGGTACAAAAGAAACAGCAACAATTCCATTTCTGTTTTGCAGAAAGCAATGCTTCCATGTGCGGCCTACTCCGTACTTAAAAGCTCTTCCTAAGTCAGAAAGAAAAACACCAATACAGTATATTAACGCATCTATATGGACTTTAGAAAGATGGACACAATGGCCCTGTGAGACAGCAAAAGAGACACAGATATAAAGAACAGACTTTTGGACTCTGTGGGAGAAGGTGAGGGTGGGATGACTTGAGAGAAAAGCATTGAAACATGTATATTACCATATGTGAAACAGATCGCCAGTCCAGGTTTGATGCATGAAACAGGGCACTCAAAGCTGGTGCACTGGGATAACCCAGAGGGATGGGATGGGGAGGGAAGGAGCGGGGAGGTGTTCCGGACAGGGAGACACATGTACACCCATGGCTGATTCATGTTAATGAATGGGAAAAACCACCACAGTATTGTAATTAGCCTCCAATTATAATATATAAATTAATTTTTTTTAAAAAGCTTTTCCTAAAAACTCACAAGATTAGAAACAAAAAACAGAGAATATTTCCCTTTTAATCAGACAACCGAATTTTGTCTGGATATTCTGAACTTCCTAAGCAGTGATTCTCGTATCTCTAACATAACTCTAGAAGCTTTTGTCAAGCCCTTACTTGAGAGCTTAATTCTCCCCTTCCCAAACCCATAAAACACCTCTCAATTTCTTTTTTTTCTGGTGGCAACATGCAGCATGCAGGATCCTGACCAACCAAAGATGGAGCCCAGGGACCCTGCAGTGGAAGCTGGAAGTCTTAACCACTGGACCACCAGGGAAGTCCCATATTTCTCAATTTATTAGCATCATTAGATGCTAGATGTACACTAGAAACTGAAAAGCTATTTTTCTAGTTATCCTTAGGCATGTTAGATTAACCAGGTGAGCTACCTTTCAGACAAGTGGTAGTTTAGTTGCTAAGTCGTGTCTGACTCTTGCGAGACCATGGACTGTAGCCCACCAGGCTCCTCTGTCCATGGGATTCTCCAGGTGAGAATACCAGAGTGGGTTGCCATTTCCTTCTCCAGAGGAGGTTCCTGACCCAGGAATTGAACCTAGGTCTCCTGCATTGCAGGCAGATTCTTTACCCACTGAACTATGAGGGAAGCCCCAAGAATGCTGCCGAATGATTGCTAACCCTGTAAAGCAATACACAAATTGGAAGCAGTCAGCCTATGTATTACCTTCCAAATAAGAAAGTACCATGCTCACCATTTCATATCTTAAATCCCAGGGCTCTCATGCACTCCTTGTGGGCTTCAATTAGGTGTCCACATTGCTCTTCTCCTTTCTCAATTATGCTATAAATCAAAATGTACTTGTTAATAAAGTAGGCATTAAGCACACTTAGTGGTAAGTAAGCTAAGTGATGAGGAGTGAGGCAGAACACGGATCTGACAGGATACAGCTGGAGTTTTAAAAATGGTATTATACCAAATGGTTTTATACCAAATTTGTTTTTCCTGGCTCTTGTTATACTTCCTTGCCCATGAAAATGTTCCACAGATAACTAGTTTTGGGGGGTAGAGGAATCTGATTAGAAGAAATAATTATGCATATTAAATATTGACCCTAGACAATATCCAAGGAATAATACTGCTCTGTAATGAAATAAACTGAGTAAAAAGTTAACAAATGTACAGAAAGAAGAGCTTAATTTTTTGCCTATCACAGAGGAATTACCTTTTTTATTCCGCTCTACATTCAAATACCTCTAAATAAATTTACTTCTAGCCACAAGACACCCAACACAAACAGCAAAAAACATCTGGCTGCCAAGGGCGGCCTGAGGAGCCCCACTCATGATGATCAAAGAACTTTTCACTTGTAAAATTACAAAGTAAAGACTGGGACCACCAAAAAATTCAATTATATGAAAAAACTGACTTCTGACTCTAGATATCTGGGGAGCCGCCATAGGGGTCAAAGGTAACTGATGCAGAAGTTATCTTTAAAAAAGGTAGGTTCTCCTTCCTTCTAAATACAACCTATCTTTCACTAGCTTTAACGGCTGTCTGCATGGGATAGCAAGATCCTTATGAAAATAATAGCTAGCTCACCCTGATCACTTATTAAATACTGAAAATACTGTGCTAGGCACCAAATATGACTTAGAGCACAGTAATCCTGAAGGCAGAAACCTTAGGCCTGTTTTACAGACATGTGGCAGAGATGTTAATTTGCTCAAGGTCACAAAGCTGGTTGGTGAACCAGGACTCAAACTGAAACTGGATCCCAGGCTCTTAATCATGATGTAATACTATCTGAAGGTTCAATAAGCACCTACTGTTTTTAACTGTGGAAGCACAGTATCCCACTGTAGTCTTCAATTGTCCCTTCACAGTATTACTTGCAAAATACTTAAGTGTTAATGTCACTTTTGCTCTCTTTACTTTCTATGTGAGGACAAAAAGGGACTAGAGGGAGAGGTGTAACACTCACATTATCTGAAGATTGCTTCAGATATTTGTTCCACAATAGAGGCTGTATACAATAAAAACAAGAATGCGAGTTGATGGTAATCTAGTTGTACTATTCTGAATACTGTAACGTCATTTATGTCATAGCCTGGTTGATTTTTAAATCATCTAGCTAAAAGAGGTGGGGATAAGGGGGTTTTCTGTAGTGTTAAGAAATGTACCCTGTGTCTTACTATGTCTAAATTTTGGGAGAAATCACCAGAAATTGTACTCTTTGATACTGCCAAACCTCACACAGCAATCATTAACTTTAATGCTCCATTAACTTTAAGTTCCTTTAAATCAAGCAGCATCTTTACCCATTTCTACGTTTTTGAACCTAAGGCAGTGCTTGACCCGTAACATTTCCACGTTCAGAAACCCTTTGTAGGAAGGAATGAGTGGACGAAGCAAACTCGAGTCAATCTGACCTCTTTCCAATCCCTTCATCTGTTTCCCAAGGGTGAGCTAAAGGGTAAGGGCTCAGTCTACAGACAGCCAACAGCGAAGCCTATTGGACTTTATAATCTTCAAGAGCACCACACGCCTAAGCGAGGACCAACACCAGCCCCAGGCAGGGCAGAAATGCCTGAACGCTAGACGCGGAGCCTCCGGCCACCCCATCCCCGACTGCGCACTAACCACGCATCGCGCGCCTTCTTGGTCTCCGGGCAGGCGCAGCAGGGCTTCAGCGGCTTCTTCTCCTGCGACTCAGATGGGGCAGGGCTTGCGGCCGCCAGACCTGGCATTTTTCGTGCCCCAAAACAGCAACTAGCACAGACAGCCTGAACTCTCCAGACTTGGCGAAGCCGATTTGCGCGCATTCACTTCCGGCAGTCGCTCCGAAGAGAAACGGAAGTCCTGCCTCTCTTCCACAATTGGGGGAAGAGAGGGGAAAGGAGATTTTTTTTTTTTATTTTAAAGGCGCTGTGCAGAAGAGTCAAAATGAAGGTATTATTGTGAGGACGTCTCTTTGGTCCAAGAGCAGAGAAGTGAGACGAGAGTGCAGCGACCTGGAGGACCCACAAAGGAGGAGATCTTCTAGTCTTTCCCAGTCTATTATTTTCCTGTTTCTTTGCGTTGTTCACTTAAGAAGGCTTCCTTATCTCGCCTTCCTATTCTCTGGAACTCTGCATTCCGTTGGGTATACTTTCCTTTTCTCCTTTGCTTCTCGCTTCTCTTCTTTTCTCAGCTATTTGTAAGGCTTCTTCTGACAACCACGTTGTTGCCTTCTTGCCGTTTGTTTTTCTCGGAGACGATTTTGGTCACTGCCCTCCTGTACTGTGTTACCAACCTCCATCCATAGTTCTTCACGCACTGTGTCTATCAGATCTAATCCCTTGAATCTGTCATTTCCACTGTATTAACTGTAAGGGAGTTGATTTAGGTCGTACCTGAATGACCTAGTGGTTTTCTCTACTTTCTTCAATTTAAGCCTGAGTTTTGCAATAAGGAGCTGATAATCTGAGCCACAGTCAGCTCCAGGTCTTATTTTTGCTGACTGTATAGAGCTTCTCTATCTTCAGCTGAAGAAAATATAATCAATCTGATTTCAGTATTGACCATCTTGTTATGCCCATGTGTGGACTCATCTCTTGTATTGTTAGAAGAGGGTGTATGCTGTGACCAGTGTATTCTCTTGACAAAACTCTTAACCTTTGTGTTGCTTCATTTTGTACTCCAAGGCCAAACTTGCCTGTTACTCCAGGTATCTCTTGATTTCCTGCTTTTGCATTCCAGTCCTCTATGATGAAAAGGACATTGTTTTTTGGTGTTAGTTCTAGAAGATCTTGTCGGTCTTCATAAAACCGTTCAACTTCAGGGTTTTTGGCATCAGAGGTTGGGGCATAGATTTGGACTACTGTGATGTTGAATGATTTGCCTTGGAAATGAACCAAGAGCATTCTGTAATTTTTGAGATTGCACCCAAGTACTGCATTTTTGGACTCTTGTAGACTATGAAGGCTACTCCATTTCTTCTAAGGAATTCTTTTAGAGATCTCTTCAAGAAAATTTGAGATACCAAGGGAACATCTCATGCAAGAATGGGCACAGTGAAGGACAGAAATGGCAAGGACCTGAGAGAAGCAGAAGAGATTAAGAAGTGGCAAGAATACACAGAAGAACTATACTAAAAAAGGTCTTAATGACCCAAATAACCATGATAGTGTGGTCAGTCACCTAGAGCCAGACATCCTGGAATGTGAAGTCAAGTGGGCTGTAGGAAGCATTACTATGAACAAAGCTACTGGAGGTGATGGAATTCCAACTGAGCTATTTCAAATCCTAAAAGATGATGCCATTAAAGTGCTACACTCAATATGCCAGCAAATTTGGAAAACTCAGCAGTGGCCACAGGACTGGAAAAGGTCAGTTTTCATTCCAATCCCAAAGAAGGACAATGCTGAAGAATGTTCAAACTACCATACAATTGCACTTATTGCACATGCTAGCAAGGTAATACTTAAAATCCTTCAAACTAGGCTTCAGCAGTACCTGAACCTAGAACTTACATATGTACAAGGTGGATTTAGAAAAGGCAGATGAACCAGAGATCAAATTGCCAACATCCGTTGGATCATAGAAAAAGCAAGGGAATTCCAGAAAAGCATCTATTTCTGTTTCATTTGCTACGCTAAACCCTTTGACTGTGTGGATTACAACAAACTGGAAAATTCTGAAAGAGATGGAAATACAAGACCATGTTACCTGCCTCCTGAGAAACCTGTATACAGGCCAGGAGGCAACAGTTGGAACCAGATATGGAACAACAGACTGGTTCAAAATTGAGAAAGGAGTTCATTAAGGCTCTATATTGTCACCTTGCTTATTTAACTTATATGCAGTGTGCATGGGTGCTAAGTCACTTCACTCATGTCCAACTCTTTGCAACCCTATTAACTGTAGCCTGTCAGCTCCACTGTCCATGGGGACTCTCCAGGCAAGAATACTGGAGTGGGTTGCCATGCCCTCCAGGGGATTGTCCTCACCCAGGGATCAAACCTGCATCTCTTAAGTTTCCTACATTGGCAGGCGGGTTCTTTATCATTAGCGCCACCTGGGAAGTGCCTATATGCAGAGTTGTTGTTGTTCAGTCGCCCAGTCATGTCTGACTCTTTGTGACCCCATGGATTGCAGCATATCAGGCCTCCCTGTCCGTCACCATCTCCCAAAGTTTGCCCAAGTTCATGTCCATTGCATAGGTGATGCCATCCAGCCATCTCATCCTCTGATGCCCTCTTCTCCTTCTGTCCTCAGTCTTTCCCAGCATCAGGGACTTGTCCAATGAGTCAGCTGTTCTCATCAGATGACCAAAATACTGGAGCTTCAGCTTCATCATCAGTCCTTCCAAGGAATATCCAGGGTTGATTTCACCTAAGATTGACTGGTTTGATCCCCTTGCTGTTCAAGGGACTTTCAGAAGTCTTCTCCAGCACCACAGTTTGAAGGCATCAATTCTTTGGTGTTCTGTCTTCTTTACTGTCCAGCTCTCACAACCGTACATGACAACTGGGAAGACCATAAATAAGCCTTGACTATACAAACCTTTATCGGCAGAGACATTACGTCTCTGCTTTCAAAGCACTGTCTAGGTTTGTCATAGCTTTCCTGCCAAGAAGCAATCACCTCTTATTTCATGACTGCACCATCCACAGGGATTTTTAGAGCCCAAGAAGAGGAAACCTGTCACAACTTTCACCCTTTCCCCTTCTATTTGCCATGAAGTAATGGGGCCAGACACCATGATCTTAGTTTTTTTAATATTTAGTTTTAAGTTGGCTCTTTCATACTCCTCCTTCACCCTCATCGAGAGGCTCTTTAGTTCCTCTTTGCTTTCTGCCCTTAGAGTGGTATGATCCACATGTCTGAGGTTTTTCATGTTTCTCCCACCTATCTTGATTCCAAATTGTAACTCATCCAGCCCAGCTTTTCTCGTGATATGCTCAGCATATAGGTTAAACAAACAGGGTGGCAGCAGACAGCCCCGTTGTACTCCTTTCTCAATTTTGAACCCGTCAGTAGTTCCATACAGGGTTCTAACTGTTGCTTCTTGACCCACAGACAGGTTTCTCAGGAGACAGGTAAGATGGTCTGGTATTCCCATCTCTTTAAGAGCTTTTCACAATTTGTTATGATCCACACAAAGGCTTTAGCATAGTCGATGAAACAGAGGTACATGTTCTTTCTGGAATATGCAGAGTACATCATGAGAAATGCCAGGCTGGATGACTCACAAGCTGGAATCAAGATTGCTGGTGGAAATATCAACAATCTTAGATATACATATCAGTTCAGTTCAGCTCAGTCGTTCAGTTGTGTCCGACTCTTTGCGACCCCGTGAATCGCAGCACACCATATAATACCATGCTAATGGCAGAAAGTGAAGAGAAACTTAAGAGCTTCTTGATGAAGGTGAAATAGAGTGAAAAGGCTGACTTACAACTCAACATTAAAAAAATAAGGTTGTGGCATCTGGTCCCATCACTTCACGGCAAATAGATGGGGAAACAGTGGAAACAGTAACAGATTTTACTTTCTTGGGCTCCAAAATCACTGAGGATGGTGATTGCAGCTGTAAAATTAAAAGATGCTTGGCTCTTGGATACAAACCTAGACAATGTATTAAAACACAGAGACATTAGTTTGCCAACAACTGTCCATATAGTCAAAGCTATGGTTTTTCCAGTAGTCATGTATGGATGTGAGAGTTGGACCATAAAGAAGGCTGAACACTGAAGAATTGATGCTTTTGAATTGTGTTGCTGGAGAAAACTCTTGAGAGTCCCATAGACTGCAAGGAGATCAAACCAGTCAATCCTAAAGGAAATCAACCCTGAATATTCATTGGAAGGACTGATACTGAAGCTGAAACTCCAACACTTTGGGCACCTGATGCGAAGAACTGACTCATTGGAAAAGCCCCTGATGCTGGGAAAGATTGAGGGCAGGAAAAGATAAGGGTGACAGAGGGTGAGATGGTTGCATGGCATCACTGACTCAATGGATATGAGTTTGAACAAACTCCAGGAGATAGTGTAGGACAGGGAAGCCTGATGTGCTGCAGTCCGTGGGGTTGCAAAGAGTCAGACACAACTTAGTGACTGAACAGCAACACAAAGAAGGAAAGTAGTAAGGCAGCTCAGATCTCTCAACCCTACACCCACCACAAATGATGACAACTGAACGAGAGTAACCACTAGTGTAAGCCATTTCCTCTTGAATATCACAATAGCTCCCAGTATTTTATGCTCAGCATTATTTGACTTCTTATTGTCCTTCCCACCCCCCTTCACTGATGTAGTTAAAAGACATTTGAACAATCCAACCCACAAGTCTTGAAAAAAAAATTCCCCACTACTCATACCTCACCCGACTCAATTTAAATTCTCAATTTATAGCTCATTCTCTTACCAATTTGATTTCAGTATGAATTGTCCAATCATAGGGCAAATATGCCAGTTAGTAAAACTGAAAATTGCCTTTTCCTTGTTATTTCTCAAAGTCAATTAATACCTATCTTCCTAGGTAATTAAGTAAACTGGTGCCTATGTTACTTTCGATCAGATCAGATCAGATCAGTCGCTCAGTCGTGTCTGACTCTTTGCAACCCCATGAATCGAAGCACACCAGGCCTCCCTGTCCATCACCAACTCCCAGAGTTCACTCAGACTCACGTCCATCAAGTCAGTGACGCCATCCAGCCATCTCATCCTCTGTCGTCCCCTTCTCCTCCTGCCCTCAATCCCTCCCAGCATCAGAGTCTTTTCCAATGAGTCAACTCTTCACATGAGGTGGCCAAAGTACTGGAGTTTCAGCTTTAGCATCATTCTTTCCAAAGGAATCCCAGGGCTGATCTCCTTCAGAATGGACTGGTTGGATCTCTGTGCAGTCCAAGGGACTCTCAAGAGTCTTCTCCAACACCACAGTTCAAAAGCATCAATTCTTCGGCACTCAGCTTTCTTCACAGTCCAACTCTGACATCCATACATGACCACAGGAAAAACAATAGCCTTGACTAGACGAACCTTTGTTGGCAAAGTAATGTCTCTGCTTTTGAATATGCTATCTAGATTAGTCATAACTTTCCTTCTAAGGAGTAAGCGTCTTTTAATTTCATGGCTGCAGTCACCATCTGTAGTGATTTTGGAGCCCAGAAAAATAAAGTCTGACACTGTTTCCACTGTTTCCCCATCTATTTGCCATGAAGTGATGGGACCAGATGCCATGATCTTCGTTTTCTGAATGTTGAGCTTTAAGCCAACTTTTTCACTCTCCACTTTCACTTTCATCAAGAGGCTTTTGAGTTCCTCTTCACTTTCTGCCATAAGGGTGATGTCATCTGCATATCTGAGGTTATTGATATTTCTCCCGGCAATCTTGATTCCAGCTTGTGTTTCTTCCAGTCCAGAGTTTCTCATGATGTACTCTGCATAGAAGTTAAATAAGCAGGGTGACAATATACAGCCTTGACGTACTCCTTTTCCTATTTGGAACCAGTCTGTTGTTCCATGTCCAGTTCTAACTGTTGCTTTCTGACCTGCATACAAATTTATCAAGAGGCAGATCAGGTGGTCTGGTATTCCCATCTCTTTCAGAATTTTCCACAGTTTATTGTGATCCCCACAGTCAAAATGCACATAGCCATTGCTTTTTTTCCTGCAATGAATTGTTGGAGGAAGAGTGAACTTATTTTTTAAAGCAAGATTTCCAGACGTTATTTAAGTAGCTGCCTAGAGATAGATATTTTGGGTGATCAAGCTTTCAGGATCACCTAACTGAGGTTTCTTTCTGTATTTCAGAGATTTAGCTTAGGGAATCCTGAGGTGTATCTGTGAACTGGTACTGTGTAGGAGTAATTTCTATATGTTCATTTTCAAAGATACTAAAACCATCCCCATTTTGTCATCTAAAAACTACTAATAAGCATGATTTTTACTTCATTCTGGGCTGATATGTTTAATAACACAATATATTTGTTGTTGTTTAGTCGCTAAGTCGTGTCTGACTCTTTTTCTACCCCAGGGGATCTTCCCAACCCAGGGATTGAACCCACGTCTCCTGCATTGCTGGCATATTCTTTACCCCTGAGCCACCAGGCGAGTCCTTACATTCTCTCAAATTCACCTTTATCCACCATTCTTTCAACTAGCTGTTCACTCCCATTGTTCAGTTATCTTGTTATTCATACAGTGCTTCTTGAACTAGCAGCATCAACATCACTTGGAAATGGAATCTACAATAAACACAGTTCAAGTCAATGGGGAAAAGAAAAATAAACTAGAAAAAATTAAGTACTGCATCTACATGTGAAAGACCAAACTATACCAAGAGGTGGGGAACAACCTTTTTGACAACATTTCAAAAGCATAAATTGTAAGTAAAAAACTTCATGAAATTGATTACATGAAAATAAAGGCTTGAGGATTTACAAAGGACATGTTAAATTAATTAAACTGTACCCATACCTGCCCCTGAGAATTAATGGATGCTTGCCTTGATTTATCTCTTTACTTATTTCAAAGCACCTGGTATTTGTCAAAGACGTTTTACAGCTGTGCTTCAAGAAATGTGCAATGGTCAACCAAACTGGACTGGCTCTGACATAACCACAGGAATCTTTGGGAGTAGATGAAACCTGGCAGTGTGCAAAAGTTACTTTTTGCTTCATTACTATGTTAAAATCTCCACCCAGGCAGGAGACTTGTGCTTTGCTAGGCATGATTCATGCAGTACGCAAAGAAGCATGGAAGACTGTGCGTGCCCCAGCTGCCACTGAAAATCTCCCCCCATTTCCTAGAGCCTTGATGATGTCCCTACCTCCTAACCCCTTTCCCCCTCCCCCAGGGGAGACGGTGTATTTAGAGAATGAACTCTCTCTTCTCCATCTCTTGATCAATGAATGAAGTGTATGCTTTGCTATACTGAACCCCATGTTTGATTGGTATTGGCAACTCCAGGCCAAGGACCCATTGAGGAGGTCACTAACCCATTGGGGATCTGTAACAATAAGGAGACTATTAGACTCATGTGGTTCTGATGCCATGATAACCTATGTAGGCAAGCCATAATTTAAGTCTATTAATGCCTCAGAGTTACAAACTTAAAATGATAAAGGCAGAGTACATCATGAGAAACACTGGGCTGGAGGAAGCACAAGCTGGAATCAAGATTGCCGGGAGAAATATCAATAACCTCAGATATGCAGATGACACCACCCTTATGGCAGAAAGTGAAGAGGAACTAAAAAAAAGCCTCTTGATGAAAGTAGAAGAGGAGAGTGAAAAAGTTGGCTTAAAGCTCAGCATTCAGAAAACTAAGATCCTGGCATCTGGTCCCATCACTTCATGGCAAATAGATGGGGAAACAGTGGAAACAGTGGCTGACTTTATTTTTCTGGGCTCCCAAATCACTGCAGATGGTGATTGCAGCCATGAAATTAAAAGACACTTACTCCTTGGAAGGAAAGTTATGAGCAACCTAGACAGCATATTGAAAAGCAGAGACATTACTTTGCCAACAAAGGTTCGTCTAGTCAAGCCTATGGTTTTTCCAGTGGTCATGTATGGATGTGAGAGTTGGACTATAAAGAAAGCTGAGTGCTGAATAATTGATGCTTTTGAACTGTGGTGTTGGAGAAGACTCTTGAGAGTCCCTTAGACTGCAAGGAGATCCAACCAGTCCACCCTAAAGGAGATCAGTCCTGGGTGTTCATTGGAAGGACCGATGCTGAAGCTGAAACTCCAATACTTTGGCCACCTGCTGTGAAGAGCTGACTCATTTGAAAAGACCCCGATGCTGGGAAAGATTGAAGGCAGGAGGAGAAGGGTGCAACAGAGGATGAAATGGTTGGATGGCATCACTGACACAATGGACATGGGTTTGGGTAAACTCCAGGAATTGGTGATGGACTGGTGTGCTGCAGTTCATGGGGTCGCAAAGAGTTGGACACGACTGGGCAACTGAACTGAACTGGATGGAAAGGCAACTGATCACAAGCAGTTAACTAGGCTTTATACCACAGATAGGCCATAACTAATATCCTTACTTTTCTTTCACCTTTTTTCTGTTAAAGCATCTCCCCAAGCTTATGCCGGTAAAGCTTCCTAACCACTTCTCATTTGGTGTTACTGATTGGAATCAATTTTTGCTCAAATAAACTCTTAAAATTTTTAATACATCTCAGTGTCTTTTAACAGACACTGTAGACCAAGTTAACAAGTAGATGACAAATTGGTAAAAGATATCTGAAACAATTAAGTCCAACAAGGGAGTAATGTCAAGAATACTTAAGGAACTTACATAAAATATCAACAAGAAAATAACAACCTCAATAGGAAAATGGAGAAGAGATATTAAAACTGTGTCTCAGATTGGGACTTGAACTCAGTCTTTTAACTGAGATCACACCTGATGTCAGGACTTAACGAAGCTCAGTTTCTTAATGTCTCATCACAGCTTGGTGAAAGACAAAGTGATAGATAAGAAGTAGATTTATTTAGAGAGAATCCACTCCGTAAACAGAGTGTGGGTCATCTCAGAAGGTGAGAGTGGCCTTAGGGTATAGGGGGTTGTCAGTTTTCATAAGGGTGGGTAATTTCACAGGCTGTGAGTAGGAGTAGTATTCCAGCTATTTTGGGGAAGGGGTGGGGATTTCCAGAAATTGGGTCACCGCCCACTTTTTGACCTTTATGACCAGCCTTGGAACTGTCGTGGTGCTTATGGGTGTATCATTTAGCTTGCTTGTGTTAAAGTGAGTGTATGAAAGTGAAAGTGTTAGTCGTTCAGTCATGTCTGACCCTTGGCAACCCCATGAATGTAGCCCACCAGGCTCCTCTGTCCATGGAATTCTCTAGGCAAGAATACTGGAATGGATAGCCATTCCCTTCTCCAGAGGATCTTCCTGATACAGGGATCGAACCTGGTCTCCTGCCTGGCAGGCTACAGTCCATGGGGTCACAGGAGTCGGACATGACAGCGACTAAACCTGCAGAAGAATGGAAAGGGGAGCAGAAGCACTAATGTTGTTTCGGGACTTCCCTGGGTGGCTTAGACAGTAAAGAATCTGCCTGCAATGCAGGAGACCTGTGTTCAATCCCTGGGTCAGGAAGATCCCCTGGAGAAGGGAATGGCAACCCACTCCAGTATTCTTGCCTGGAGAATCCCATGGACAGAGGAGCTTGGTGGGCTACACTCTATAGGGCTGCAAAGAGTTGGACATGACTGAGTGACTAACACACACTTGTCTACTATCTTGGAGCTCTTTGGTTCAAACCAGTTTATTTTGTGTCCTCGGGCTATGTTATTCTTTTAAAGGCTGTGCCCTGCCCCCTTCCTTCCTGTTTCAATATGAACAGACAATATATAGAAGCACAAATAGTCAAACAGTTTTTTGTTTTTCTGCTTATTTAACACAGGAGAATATGGAGAATATATAGCAGCAAAAAACCAAGGTCAACACTCACAAACTGTTCCAAGAGTACTAATCATAAAAATGTAAAATAAAATAACAATGAGGTATCACTTTACAGCCATTAGACTGAAGTTAAACAACTAGATAATGCCAAGTACTGGTAAGTCTGCAGGAATCCTTGAGAATGGAGACTGGTCCTGCCATTTTGGAAGGCAGTTAGGCAGTACCCAGTTAATTTAAGAATGGGTGCATACCTGTTGCTGCTGCTGCTAAGTC
>NW_011494787.1:10560920-10566797 GCF_000754665.1 Bison bison bison
AACACTGGAGTGGGTTGCCATTTCCTTCTCCAATGCATGAAAGTGAAAAGTGAAGTCGCTCAGTCATGTCCGACTCTTCGAGACCCCCGTGGACTGCAGCCTACTAGGCTCCTCCACCCGTGGGATTTTCCAGGCAAGAGTACTGGAGTGGGTTGCCATTGCCTTCTCCGGGGTGCATACCTATGACACAGCAATTCTATTCCTGGATCTGTATTCCAAGTCCATATTGGAACATGTTATGGTGATCATTGTCATAGCATATTTATGTAGCAAGGAATTGAAGGAAATCTGGGCATTCATACTGGGGAGGTAGATAGGTATATGTGGAGTTCAGGGCCCAAACTAGAAGAAACTAGCAACATACACACAGAGTAAAATGGATGCATTTTTAAAATGCATGGGTAGTGGGAAAAAGTCAGAACGAGAACAGATACACAGCCCAATACTATTTGCATAAATTTAAAGAAGGTGTTTGGGGGCAGGAGGAGAAGGGGACAACAGAGGATGAGATGGCTGGATAGCATCACTGACTCGATGGACATGAGTTTCAGTGAACTCTGGGAGTTGGTGATGGACAGGGAGGCCTGGCGTGCTGCGATTCATGGGGTCACAAAGAGTCGGACACGACTGAGCGCCTGAACTGAACAAAAACAAAAATACATGTTTGAACACAATGTGTGAAACAATTTGCTTACTTAAACAGAATGGTTGCTTATAAGCAGAGGTTAAGTTGGGGCAGAGAATAGAGATACATGCAAATAAAGTGCCCATGCAGGGACCAATAATGATAATGCTCATGCAGCGAGGAGGACAGTTAAGTCAAACATTTGTACTTGAGGTCCAAGGACAACTATGCTGACTGCAGCCTACTCTATGAAGTTTAGAAAGCACTGTTTTATGGGGTAAAAGTGGAATTTAATCATTTTAATATCCTCTTTCGCTACACTTTTGGTGGTATGTAAAGTTTTATTTTAGGGGTTAGGCCACTTCCTTGCTTTAAGCGAAAACAGTCATTTTGTCATGATCAGACACTGTGACTTTCTAGATGTGTGGTCATCCTGTCATATGCATTTTGGCCTCCCAATAGTAGTTGGCACATGAGACACGGCATAAATGCTTTTTACTCAAATTATCCCCCCCAAACTATTTTTCCCTGCCAGGAATCTAGAAGTCCTTTTTCTCATAGTAAGATCTCCCTTAAACAAGCAGAGAAACAAACAAAAACAAAAGAAAGAAAATGTTGTCTGGACTGATTTTCTCTTCTAGTACTGTCCAATAACTCATATTGGCACCAATAATTCTTAATAGAGAACCCAGGTTTTTTAGAATGTGCTTACTTAGAATGAATTATCAGTTGAAATGATGACATAAATCTTCAGCTACATTACCTTCTTACATATAGAACTACATACCTTCCTTACATATAGAACTGTTGAGTTTGTCAACCATCATTTAATCTTCACAGTAGTTGTGAAACCAAGCAGGGACCCTTTGGAGCCCTCCTGGGTACAAAAGTCTTTCTAGGTTCCCCATTTCTTGTTTATAGGAAAAATGCTTCAGCCTCTTAGACCTTGAGTTCCCGAGGTACAGAGTCAAACAGTTAGTGATTAGAACAATAGGACTCCTAGTTTCTCCTAAAGAGATATACATAACAACCTAATACAGATCTGCTTTCTGCTACAAGAACTAAGGCCCCCACCCAGGTGGAGGATGGTAACTTCAGGCTGAACACAAGCACATGGACCTAAGGCTGATTGGAACCAGAAGGCTGATGATTAAGATTTCTGGAGCACTACCTCACCACCAACCAGTCAGAACAAAGTCATGTCACACACCCTGTGGCTATCCCCACAAATTTGCCTGAAACCCTTGGGGGAGTTCGGGTCTTTTCCACAGGAGCCGCCCATTCTCTTTGTTTGGCCCTCGCAATAAACCTTTCTCTGCTCAAAATTCTAGCATTTCAGTTTGTTTGGCCTCGTTGTGCATCCAGCGTGTGAACCTGGGTTTGAAAACAGTTGAATGTGTTATCTACATCTCAGTTGGTCTAAATGAAAGATGAATATCATTTTAAAATTAATCATTATTATTACGTATTTAATTGTGCTACTGAACTTTTGTGTCTAGGAAATGAACAAAGAAGAAATGAGAAATAGCCAAGGGTTTAGGAAATTAAGAGAACTGTGATAAGCTGTAGATGCAGATTATAGACTGAAAAGCTGAAGCAGCCTTTCTGCAACCGAGGAAAGATTTTTCTTGCCCATTGTCCTTCGGTGCTTCCATGAAGACAGGGTTCTTGCAGTGACCACACTGACTTTCTCAGAGTAAGCTAGTATTGGCAGGGCTTGTCCCACCCACACTTCCTTTAAGCTGTTGCATTCAAGACATAAACAAGACTTTGTTTTCCTCCCTGAGCACTGTGTGTCTTAAACTCTTTCAACAAGCACTTCTTTCTGAAGAATGTTCTCCTGCCCTTGAATACCAAGGATATTCCTTTTCAAAGTGAAATATATAGCCATTTATATTCAGCTACTCAATTCTCCTCTTGTTTCAGAAAAGTACAGCTAACCTACACGTGTGGGTTATTTTTTTTCTGCTTTTTAATTTATGAATAAGTAAGATTTCAGATCAACTGTTGATTTTTACTTTGACATCATGCTTTACTTTTCTTACCCAGCTTAAATGCCTTTAGATTTATGGTGACCTTAGTTATAGAAAAAGTAGGATTATAAAATATTGTAATTCAATGTTTCCCATTCTACCCCAGGAAAAATCTTAATAATTCACTTCCCCCAAGAAAAACACAGCAGTTTGAGAAACCTGTAATTGGAGATTAAATTCAGTAGGTAGCACATGGAGACAATATGAAAGATTGGATTCAACCAACCATGTCTGTAAAGATGGGGGACACTTGGAGGTTCTATCTGTGGGGCTTCCCTGGTGGATCAGGTGGTAAAGAATCTGCCTGCAGTGCAGGAGACCCAGGTTCAGTCCCTGGGTCAGGAAGATCCCCTGGTGAAAGAAATGGATGGCAACCCACTCCAGTGTTCTCACCTGGAAAATTCTGTGGACAAAAAAAAAAAAAATTCTGTGGACAGAATTTTGTATCAAGTTCTCACTTCCCAGTTACAATTTTAACCAGCAGTACTTACTTTTAAGGCCCTGGCACTCTTTGCTGTTGCTGTAATTGCTAAATTAGTAGGCAGCAAGAGTTGCAATAGTTTCTGTAATGGATTTTTTTATAATACAGTGGATATATTACTGTATGGTGCTATGGGAATACGAGCTACAGATGGTACTAAGCAGACATCTGTGGCTAGGATGACCAGCCTGGTGGTATAACAAGCAACAACTAAGGGAATACTTTCTAAAATCTCTCCCATGATAAAGGCATTAGCCATTTTTCAAGCCTAACTAACCCCAGGTGTGGAGACTATTGAGTAAGGGTGGGTAGTTGAGGTTGGTAGAGAAGCAGTGACACCATATGCTGAGAGAGAGGAATTACAAGGCTTGAATTCTCAAGCCTCGCTATTAATAATAGGTTCAGTGGACACTTTGTATAATATTTACATTTCTGCTCCTGGAAAGAAAAATGCTTTCCAATTGCCACAATAAATATGTGCCGTACATAAATTCTCAATAGCTTTTTAGGAACTCTGAAGGGTCTGAGATTTACTGCGTCTGCCACAGTTTCATGAATGCTGGTAGAAACCGGCAAACTGTTGAGTCAGAGATGAAGGATCATTTATTACTTACAGCAGAAATGGCAAGTACCAGCATTTTTGCAACACTCCCCTGAGCCCCGATTCCCACAGAAGGCCAGGTGACATCACAGGTGTTACAACACAGGAAAGGAAGCTTAGGAAATTCAAATCTTTGATAATGGACAGTGAGAAAGATTGCCGTTTGCTCAAAGGGAGAGAGGATCTCTGATTTCTAACGCAGCAAGCAAACCTGCCCCTTGCTCCAGCGACAGAAGCTACCTCTATTGTCCAAGGTTACTTCCTACACAAACAAAGGAAAAGGCAGACAGCTACCGCCTTGCAAGACAAGTAGAAGCAAGAGACCCATGGAGAACTGTCTCCCAAATGTGCATGTGCATGGTATAATTTTGATTTTAATGAAGCTGTTATTAAGGAGCACCCCTCTCCAACCTAATTTCATAAAGATTGCTCATTAGTCATTTTTTGCTGTGCAAGATTGTTACCACAAACCTAGTTGTAACACACATGTATTTTTTTTAAGGTAATTGAATTCTTAAACATTTTTTTTAATTTATTTTTTAATTGAAGGACAATTACTTTCCACAATTGTGTTGGTTTATGCCATCTCACAGTTTCTGCACTTAGGCACCTGGGAATGGCTTAAATGGATCCTCTGATTGCTATGCTATGCTAAGTCACTTCAGTCGTGTCCGACTCTGTGTGACCCCATTAGACAGCAGCCCACCAGGCTCCCCCGTCCCTGGGATTCTCCAGGCAAGAACACTGGAGTGGGTTGCCATTTCCTTCTCCAATGCATGAAAGTGAAAAGTGAAAGTGAAGTCGCTCAGTCGTGTCCGACTCTTAGCGACCCCATGGACTGCAGCCTACCAGGCTCCTCCATCCATGGGATTTTCCAGGCAAAAGTACCGGAGTGGGGTGCCATTGCGGGTCTCACAAAATGCAATGAGAATTTTGGCTAAAACTGTGGTCTAATCTGAGAGTCTACTGAAGAAAAAACATGCTTTTGATCTCACTCAGGTTGTTGGCAGAATTCAGTTTCTTGCAGTTGTAGGACTGAAGAATTTGATTTCTTCCTTGCTGTGGTCAGAGGCCACCCTCATTTCTGAGAAGCTACCTGTAGTTCCTTGCCATTTGGGGTTTTCAAATACGGCCACCTGCTTCCCCAAAGCCAGCAAGGGAGAGGTTGAGCAACTCCAGCAAAATGACCACTATGGTGTATGTAGAACAATCATGTTTAATATATAATATATTAATATAATATATAAACCATTATATTTGACATATTCTATTGGTTAGTGTCTTCCAATATGTTTATCAAGGGGGCTGGCTGTTGGCTACTTAAGATAATTTATCTGAGAGATGAAAAGTCTTTCTGAGGAGGGGACATCATTCTAGCTGAGACCACAGATGATGAGGACTCAATAGGGATAAGATAGGGGTGAGGAGCATTTTGGGGAAAAGGAACAGAAGGTGGGAAATGTAGCTATCCCCAGAGATAGAAAAATATAATCAGTGGCCATTATAAGACCATATTTTCATGTTTCTTTAATCTATTTTTTCCCCAGCATACAGTGAGTTGTACCAATATCTTAGATCTTCAATACCTATTTGATAGTAGACAGTGTTGTTGTTATTCGGTCACTAAGTCATGTCCGATTCTTTGTGATCCCCTGGACTGCAACATGCCAGGCCTCCCTGTTCCTCACTATCTCCTGGAGATCGCCCAAGTTCATGTCCATTGAATTGGTGATGCCATCCAATCATCTCATCCTCTGCTGCCCTCTTCTCCTTTTGCCTTCAATCTTTCCCAGCATCAGGTGGCCAAAGTATTAGAGCTTCAGCTTCAGAATCAGTCCTTCCAATGAGTATTCAGGGTTGATTTCCCTTAGGATAGCCTGGTTTGAACTTGCAGGTCAAAGGGACTCTCAAAAGAATCTTTTCCAGCACCACAATTCAAAAGAATCAATTCTTCAGTGTTCAGCCTTCTTTATGGTCCAGTAAATTTATATAATAAATGAATAGATTTATTCATTTAGGAAACATGTGACTAAGCTTTCATGTACTAGGTACTAGGTGCCAAAGAATGCTCAAACTACCGCACAGTTGCACTCATCTCACACACTAGTAAAGTAATGCTTAAAATTCTCCAAGCCAG
>NW_011494787.1:10566938-10567159 GCF_000754665.1 Bison bison bison
TGAACCGTGAACTTCCAGATATTCAAGCTGGTTTTAGAAAAGGCAGAGGAACCAGAGATCAAATTGCCAACATCTGATGGATCATCGAAAAAGCAACAGAGTTCCAGAAAAACAACTATTTCTGCTTTATTGACTATGCCAAAGCCTTTGACTGTGTGGATCACAATAAACTGTGGAAAATTCTGAAAGAGATGGGAATACCAGACCACCTGTCCTGCCTC
>NW_011494787.1:10567259-10570790 GCF_000754665.1 Bison bison bison
TATGTAGGTCAGGAAGCAACAGTTAGAACTGGACAGGAACAACAGACTGGTTCCAAATAGGAAAAGGAGGACGTCAAGGCTGTATATTGTCACCCTGCTTATTTAACTTATATGCAGAGTACATCATGAGAAACGCTGGGGTGGATGAAGCACAAGCTGGAATCAAGATTGCCGGGAGAAATATCAATAACCTCAGATATGCAGATGATACCACCCTTATGGCAGAAAGTGAAGAAGAACTAAAGAGCCTCTTGATGAAAGTGAAAGAGGAGAGTGGTGGAAAAGTTGACTTATTGCTCAACGTTCAGAAAACTAAGATCATGCATCTGGTCCCATCACTTCATGGCAAATAGATAGGGAAACAGTGGAAACAGTGTCAGACTTTATTTTTCTGGGTTCCAAAATCACTGCAGATGGTGATTGCAGCCATGAAATTAGAAGACACTTACTCCTTGGAGGGAAAGTTATGAACAACCTAGATAGCATATTGAAAAGCAGAGACATTACTTTGTCAACAAAGGTCCGTCTAGTCAAGCCTATGGTTTTCCAGTGGTCATGTATGGATGTGAGAGTTGGACTATAAAGAAAGCTGAGTGCCGAAGAATTGATGCTTTTGAACTGTAGTGTTGGAGAAGACTCTTGAGAGTCCCTTGGACTGCAAGGAGATCCAACCAGTCCATTCTAAAGGATATCAGCCCTGGGTGTTCTTTGGAAGGACTGATGTTGAAGCTGAAACTCCAATACTTTGGCTACCTGATGTGAAGAACTAACTCATTTGAAAAGACCCTGATGCTTGGAAAGATTGAGGGCAGGAGGAGAAGGGGACGACAGAGGATGAGATGGTTGGATGGCATCACCAACTCAATGGACATTGGGTGGACTCTGGGAATTGGTGATGGACAGGGAGGCCTGGCATGCTGTGATTCACAGGGTCGCAAAGAGTTGGACACGACTGAGGACTGAACTGAACTAGGTGCTTCAGAGATACAAAATGACCAGGTGAAGGCCTGTGCCCTCAATGAGCTCATAGTTGTGGGGAGCAAAGTTACAATTACTAATACAAAGTGGTCAATGCCTCTGGTGCTACATAACAGCACTGGAATAAAGGAGTCTGGGTCTACTTGTAGAACTTGGGAGGCTACATAAAGGTGGCAAAATTAGCACTAAGTCTTGAAGGATACCTAAATTAGTTGAGGGGCATAAATAGGAAAAGGCATTGTAGGCAAAGCAATCAGTTTGAGCAAAGACTTGGAACTGGCAAAATACATGGCTGACTGGCAAAAAAACCAAAAAGTTCAGGAGTAGAGTAAAATAAAACCAAGAATATGTGTGAAAAGAATAGAAGGCAGGAGGCTTGTTGAAATGGATTACATGAAAAAGACAAAGAAGCTAACTCTAACGTGTGTCACTAGCCAAATGGGATAATTCGAACATCACAAAGTATAATGATAGTAACAGACTAAAAGAATCTGATATGTAAAATGCACTCATTCATAGTGATACTAAGCAAACAAAATCTTTTTGGTTAACACTGGTGGTTGTTAGGGCACCACCAATTTCTCTTAAATTTGATAACTAAAGTGAAAAAATCCGTATCAGTTTGAAATGCAGAATCTGCCTGCAATGCAGGAGACCTAGGTTCCATTTCTGGGTGGAGAAGATCCCCTCAAGAAGGGAATGGCAACCCACTCCAGTATTCCTGCCTGGAAAATCCTATTGAGAGATGAGCCTGGAGGGCCACAGGCCATGGGATCGCAGAGTTGAACACGACTGAGCGGCTAACACATACACACAGAAAGGGATAGCAGAATGCGCATGAACATTTAATTACCCAGCGCACCACAAACGTTGATATCCAGGACCAGAACTCATAGTGTGACAAAGGCTGGCGTTCAGGAGCTTAGATTCTTCAGTTCGAACAAGCCCTGCGGAAAGGGGATGTCCGAAATGAAAGCCCCCAACTATTCTAGAAGGCTCTAAGATTTCCCAGGGATTTCCCAAAGAGGCTACGGAGTGTGACTGGCTGCAAGGATTTCTGCAGCAACCTTTTCCCCAATCTGCGGCCCCCTGGCTTTGACCGTGGGTGGACCGCTAAATGCTTGTGACTTTATCACCGGAGTGCAGCTGGGAAGGGAGGGAGTCCCTCTCCCACCCCGCCCTTCTCTCCCCCTCCTCGCCTTTCTCTCCAACGAGCCCTCCGTCCTTCTCTACCCTCGCCCCGCCCTTCTCTCCTTGCCCTCCCCTCCCTAGGCCAGCCCCTCTTTTCCTTCTTTCTTCCCTCCTCTACCCCTACCTCTCATGCTCCACCCTTCTGCGCACTTCCCCATCCTTCCGCTTCTGCTCCTCGCCCCGCCCCTTCCTTCGTCACTCGACCCCGCTAGTCCCGCCCCTCTCTTCTGGACTAGCTGCCTATCTTCGCCTGGCGCTTACTCTCTGGTTCCTGCTGGGGTTACCATAGCTACGGTGCACGCAGCAGCTAGGTTTTCCTAGTTGGACCTGGTTGGCGGCAGGGAAGAACCGGCACCATGAGTCACGTAGTGACTATCGAAGAACCCCAGGCCAAGCCCCAGGTGTCTCAAACCCGGTTCGGAGGGAAGTCGGGGGCCTGGGGCAACGTCTCTGCCAGTCGAACGTATGATTTCTTATACGGTAAGGGCGGCTCCAGACCTCCCTCCTGAGTTGTCGACACCTGGGCCAGGTGGGCATCGAGACTGTCCGACCTGGCCGGGAACGCGGCGGACGAAAGACAAGCCACAGGAGGGATCTCTAGCCCGGGTTGTCTTTCGTTGTGTAGGGGCAGCTCCAAGCCCTGCAGGTGGTGGCTCTTGGGCGGGCTGGGGGGAGGAGGCGGTCTCGGAAGCCGCAGGTGCGCTGTGCATCTCAGAGTAGAGAGCAGGGACACCTGATTCTTCTTTACCCTGACAATTTGCACAGCCCTAAGCAATTGTCCTGAATGCCGTTCCTGGCGTTCTGATTTGGAGATTCACTCAACACTCCCTCATTCAAACTGCATAAAATGTCCAATTCGCTGGGCAACTCCAAACTTGTCATTCTGGGTAGGTAAAGAGGTTGTCTCCTCTTTGTTTTTAGGTTTCTCTTTTTATTTGAGCTTATTCTTATCCGTCAAAGTGTTGCTTGTAAACTAGGTCTACTAGGTCCTTTGGGCCAGTAAATCCTCAGTTTATTTAATGCCCTGATTGTTCTTTTATGTTCTGTCCCTTCTACTGGACTATAAATTCCTGAGTTATTTAAGTTCTTGTTCTCTCCATTTTTGTAGCATTCTCAGCACCTTTTTCAGTTCAGTTCAGTCGCTCAGTCGTGTCCGACTCTTTGCGACCCCATGAATCGCAGCAGGCCAGGGCTCCCTGTCCATCACCATCTCCCAGAGTTCACTCAGACCCACGTCCATCGAGTCGGTGATGCCATCCAGCCATCTCATCCTCCACCGTCCCCCTTTCCTCCTGCCCCCAATCCCTCCCAGCATCAGAGTCTTTTCCAATGAGTCAACTCTTCGCATGAGGTGGCCAAAGT
>NW_011494787.1:10570917-10571715 GCF_000754665.1 Bison bison bison
TCAAAAGCATCAATTCTTTGGCACTCAGCTTTCTTCACAGTCCAACTCTCAGATCCATACATGACCACTAGAAAAACCATAGCCTTGACTAGACGGACCTTTGTTGGCAAAGTAATGTCTTTGCTTTTCAATATGCCATTTAGGTTGGTCATAACTTTCCAGTGCTGGTACATATGTTGGGTGCTATATAATTTGTTATGAATCATTTATTTAATTTACTACTACAATAAATATAATCAGTAAAGCATGGTTTTCCCCCCCAGTTTTGCCCTCGTTACCCTACTTTTAACCGTGTGGTATCTCCTCTGAGAATCCCAGGGTTTCCTTTGGATAAGAGTCTTTAGGGGAGCCATTCCCTGGTGTTGGGAATATGTAATGATTGCTTGCATTTGTGTATGCTTCACAGTTAACAGCATTCTTTTCCAAATCTTACCTTATTTATATACTGTTTTACATTTGACTGAATGTTATGTGAATACTTTGTATCTCTCAAGTGCCTCACTTGAAGTGCCTGCAATACTTTGTCACTTCCCTGAATCTACATTTGTTGATGGCTTAATAGCTACACTATTGCACTGCTAATTATAAAGTCTTTTAAATATGATATATTTTTCCTGCTGCTGCTGCTGCTGCTGCTGCTAAGTCACTTCAGTCGTGTCCGACTCTGGGACCCCACAGATGGCAGCCCACCAGGCTCCCCCGTCCCTGGGATTCTCCAGGCAAGAACACTGGAGTGGCTTGCCATTTCCTTCTCCAATGCATGAAAGCGAAAAGTGAAAGGGAAGTCCCTCAGTCGTG
>NW_011494787.1:10571815-10590326 GCF_000754665.1 Bison bison bison
AGAACACTGGAGTGGCTTGCCATTTCCTTCTCCAATGCATGAAAGCGAAAAGTGAAAGGGAAGTCCCTCAGTCGTGTCCGACCCTCAGCGACCCCATGGACTGCAGCCTTCCAGGCTCCTCCATCCATGGGATTTTTCAGGCAAGAGTACTAGAGTGGGGTGCCATTGCCTTCTCCGAAGATATTTATTTATTGGTTGTGCTGGGTCTTCATTGCTGCACGGGGGCCTTCTCTAGTTGCAGTGTGAGGGCTTCTCATTGCAGTGGTTTCTCTTGTTGCAGAGCATGGGCTCTAGGGACAGGGCCTTCAGTAGTCGTGGCCTGTGGGCTCAGTAGTTGTGGTGCACGGGCTTATTGTCCCATGGCATGTGGGATCTTCCTGGACCAGGAATCAAATCCATGTCCCCTGCATTGCCCGGCAGATTCTTCATCACTGAGCTACCACCGAAGCCCCCAAAATATCTTAAATACTTCTTGGGTTTATCATTTATCATGAGCTCTTTCCTCCTTTCTTTTCTCTCTCTATAGAATAAACAACAAGGACCTACTGTATTTATGTTAATTCCAAACTCCTAATTTATTTCTCCCCTCCCCTCCTCTGCTATCCCCTTTGATAACCATAAATTTGTTTTCTATGTCCATGAGTTTGTCTGTTTTGTAAATAAGTTTATTTGTATTTTTTTAAGATTCTGCACATAAGTGATATGATATTTGTCTTTGATTTACTTAATAGGATATCTCTAGGTCCATCCATGTTGCTGCAAACGGCATTATTTCATTCTTTTTTATGGCTGAGTAATAGTCCATTGTGTGCTTGTATACATATGCATATATATGTTATTTACTTTATACATCTTCTTTATCCATTCATCTGTTGATAGACATTTAGGTTGCTTCCAGGGCTTGGCCTTTGTAAATAGAGTTGCTGTGAACATTGGGGTGCATGTATCTTTTCAAAGTAGAGTTTCTCTGGATATATGCCCATGAGTGGGATTGCAAGATCATATAGTAACTCTATTTTTAGGTTTTCTTTTTTTAATGGAACCTCCCTGATCTTCTCCACAGTGGTCGCACCAACTTTCATTCCCACTAACAGTGTAGGAGAGTTTCTTTTTCTTCACTCTCTCTCCAGCATTTATTATTTGTAGGCTTGTTAATAATGGCCATTCTGATGGGAGATGATACCTCACTGTAGTTTTGATTTGCATTTCTCTAATAATTAGTGATATTGAACATCTTTTCATGTGCCTATGGGCCATCTGTATGTCTTCTTGGAGAAATGTTTTAGGTCTTCTGGCTATTTTTTAATTTTTTTTTTTTTTATATTAAGCTGTATGAGCTGTTGGTATATTTTGGAAACTAATCATTTGTTGTAGCATCATTTAGAAATATTTTCTCCCACTTTGTAGGTTGTTGTTTATGTTTTCCTTTGTTGTGCTAAAGTTTTTAGGCTTAATTAGATACTGTTTATTTCTGTTCCAAAAACATCTTGCTGCAATGTATGTTAGAGTCTTCTGCCCATATTTTCCTCTAGAAGTTTTATCCGGTCTTACATTTAGGGCTTTAGTCAATTTGAGTTTATTTTTGTATATGGTATTGAAGAATGTTCTAATTTCATTCTTTTACATGTAGCTGTCCAGTTTTTCTCAGAACCATTTAGTGAAGAGGCTGTCTTTTCTCCATTGTGTATTCTTACCTACTTTTCTTAGATTAATTGGCCATAAGTGTATGGGTTTACCGCTGACTCTGTCCTGTTCAGTTGATCTGTATGTCCGTTTCTGTGTCAGTGTCAGACGGTTTTGATTATGTTAGCTTTGTAATATTGTCTGAAGCCAGAGAATGTGATTTCTCCAGCTCTGTTCTTCTCTCTCAAGATTATTTTGGCTATTCAGGGTCTTTTGTGTTTTCATCCAAATTAAAAATTATTTTGTTCTAATTATGTGAAAATGCCATTGGTAATGTAATAGGGATTGCATTGAATCTGTAGATTCCATTGGGTAGTATGGTCATGTTAACAATATGGATTCTTCCATTTCAGGAACATGTATATCTTTCCATTTGTTTGTGTCATCTTCAGTTTCTTTCATTAGTGTCCTATAGTTTTCAGAGTAGAGATCTTTTGCCTTCTTAGGTAGGTTTATTCCTAGGTATTTTATTCTTTTTAATGCAATGGTAAATGAAATTGTTTCCTTAATTGTTTCTGATATTTCCTTGTTAGTGTACAGAAATGCAATAGATTTCTATATATTAACTTTTTTTAAAATTTTATTTTATTTTTAAACTTTACATAATTGTATTAGTTTTGCCAAATATCAAAATGAATCCATCACAGGTATACATGTGCTCCCCATCCTGAACCCTCCTCCCTCCTCCCTCCCCATACCATCCCTCTGGGTCGTCCCAGTGCACTAGCCCAAAGCATCCAGTATCGTGCATTGAACCTGGACTGGCATCTCGTTTCATACATGATATTTTACATGTTTCAATGCCATTGTATCTAGCAGCTTTATCACACTTACTCATGAGCTCTAGTAGTTTTCTGGTAGTTTCTTTAGGGTTTTCTCTGTGTAGCATCATGTCATATACAAACAGTGACAAATTTTTTTTTTTAATTTGGATTCCTTTTTAAAAAAAAATACTTATTTTTATTTATTTGGCTGCACTGGGTCTTAGTTGCAGAATGTGATATCTTTTGAATGGTAGCATGCAAACTCTTAGTTGTGGCATGTGGGATCTAGTTCCCTGACCAGGGATTGAACCCAGGCCCCTTGCATTGGGAGCACAGAGTCTCAGCCACTGGACCACCAGAGAAGTCCCTGGATTCCTTTTCTTGTTCTTCTCTGATTGCCATGACTAGGACATCCAAAACTATATTGAATAAGAGTGGTGAGAGTGAGCATCCTTGTCTTGTTCCTGATCTTAGAGGAAATATTTCAGCTTTTACGTTGTGTATGATGTTAGCTATGGTTTTGTCATATATGGCCTTTGTTATGGTTAGGTAAGTTCCCTCTATGCCCACCTTCTGAAGGGTTTTTTTTTAAATCATAAATGGATATTGAATTTTATAAAAAGTTTTTTTTGAATCTATTGAGATGTTCATATGGCTTTTATCTTCAATTTATTAATGTGGTGTATCACATCGACTGATTTGCAGATATTGAAAACTCCTTGTATCTCTGGAATAAATCCTAACTTTATTATAGTGCATGATCCTTTTAATGTATTGTTGGAGTCAGTTTTCTGGTATCTTGTTGAGAATTTTTGCATCTATGTTCATTAGTGATATTGGCCTGTAATTTTCTTTTTTTGTGATCTTTCCTGGTGGCTCGGACAGTAAAGAATCTTTCTGCAGTGTGGGGGAACTGGGTTCAATCCCTGGGTCGGGAAGATCCCTGGAAAAGGAAATGGCTACCCATTCCAGTATTCTTGCCTGGAGAATTCCATGGACAGAGGAGCTGAGTCAGACACGACTGAGCGACTAACACTTTCACTTTTTGTTTGGTTTTGGTATCAGGTTGATGGTGGCCTCGTGGAATGAGTTTGGAAATGTTCTTTCTTCTGCAATTTTTGGGAATAGTTTCAGAAGGATAGATGTTAACTTTTCTCTGAATGTTTCATGAAATTCACTTGTGAAGCCATCTGGTCCTGGACTTTTGTTTGTTGGGCTTGTTTTGTTTTTATTGTTTTTGGCTGTGTCATGAAGCTTGTGGGATCTTAGTGCCCTGACCAGGGATTGAACCTGCACCCTCTGCATTGAAAGGCAAAGTATTAACCACTGGACCACCAGGGAAGTCCCTAAAATACATTTTTTGATCCCCTTCTCTCTTTCTTCTTCTAGAACCCTTATCGTGTGTAGGTTGGCACATTTTGTATTATCCCATAGAGTTCGTATGTTGCCTTTACTTTTTTCATTTGTCTTTCCACTATTCTGATTGAGTAATTTACTATTCTGTCTTCCAGATCACTTATCATTCTTCTGTGTCCTTTAGTCTGCTATTCATTGCTTCTAGATTGGTTTTTATCTCAGCAATGGAATTGTCTAATTTTGATTGGTTCACCTTTATAGTTTCCATTAATAGTTCCTTGTTATGGTGATCTGCATGTCTATTGATAGGTTTCTTAATTCCTTTAGCATTTTTATTATCTTCTCTTTGAACTCAAGGTCTAAACGACTGGTGAGGTCTGTTTCATTATTTGTTCTTTCAGGGCATTTCTCTTGTTCTTTCGATTTGAAATAGTTTCTATGCTTTTTAATTTTACTTACCTTTTACTGTCTCTCTGAATTTCGGAGAAACCACTCTCCACTGTGGTCTTGAAGGGATGTTTTTATGTAGGGTTGTCCCTGCATAGACTCTGTGTCTCCAGTTCTTTGGTGGGAGACTGATTTTGGTATGGATGCCCACCATGTCTTTCCTCAGGCTGGACTGGTTGTTATCCCCTGGATAAGAAGGAAGTGTGGTTGGCTTGTAGCGTCTACAGCCTGTGCTGGATGTGAGGCAGGGCTTCTCAGCTCCATGGCTATCATCATCCTATTGGGAGTAGGGTGTACTCCCCAGTTGTTTGAATAGAAGGCTTGAAGGTTGGGTTTGATCATGCTCTGTAGCCCTTGAGTGTGCACGCTGCCCCAAGGGAGGTGAATCCTGAAGCAAGTAAGGTCTGTGAGGTCACAGGATACCTCTGTCTCACCTGTGGAGACATCCATGCTCAGAAGCAGCCCAAATTCACAACCCTTTCTCTGTTGTATTCATCCCAGATCTAGGACAGGGCTGTGTTGTGCAGTGACTGGGGGTCAGGTGGTTGTGGCTGCAGGAGCTGCTTTGTCACCTGAGATCTGGGCTGCCTCTATGGTGGTCTTCTCCCAGTCTTCTCTTTCTGCCCCAGATGTAGTGCTGAGCTGTGGTGTGGAGTGGGTGGAACCACTCCAGCACACCCAGTGTGCTCTTGCTGGGAAATAAACTGCTGCGTACTAGTATCTGCACCCTCTTATGGTGCCACCAGGTATGCATGCTGGCAGTATCTGCCCAGCTAGACCCACCACCCGCCGTGTGCCCATTTATAATGGGGTCTGCAGCTCCCCCAGATCACACCTCAGGCCCTCCGGTCTGTCTCTGCATGGCTAGACCAAGTCTCTGCCCAGATCTCACACTAGTCTGTGGTGTAGACTGAGGGGGCCAGGGCGTTTGCCTGTTTGGGTTGGGAAATGCGGTGAAGTGGCAGCCATCACTTCCGGTGGCTCTCTTGGCCCTGACTGTTAGTGAGCCAGCACACATACGCTCCTTATGAGTAGAGTCCAGCCTTCTTCTGTCTGTCTGTCTCAGTGAATTTCCTAGCAGGCGAGGGGTTTTTTTTTGTCTGTGCAGGATCCCAGGAATGGGATGCCAAAATTGTGGCTTGACCTGCTTGCTCCCCAGAGTGAAGGTCCACCCATGTGGAACTTCTCTTCCTTTCAGATCCCTCCCAGGGATGCAGGTCCCAACCTGATGGCTTTTTTTTTTTTTCCCACATCCTACCTTGCTTCCCAAATGTTGCTAGTGGTAAAGAATCCACCTGCCAATGCAGGAGACTTAAAGAGATGTGGGTTTGATCCCTGGTCAGGAAGATCCACTGGAGGAGGGCATGGCAACCCACTCCATGCCTGGAGAATCCCATGGTCAGAGGAGCCTTGTATGCTACAGTTCATAGGGTTGCAAAGAGTTGGACATGACTGAAGCGACTTAGCACGCATAGCACCCTTTTGCTGCTGCTGCTAAGTCACTTTAGTCGTGTCTGACTCTGTGTGATCCCACAGATGGCAGCCACCAGGCTCCCCCGTCCCTGGGATTCTCCAGGCAAGAACACTGGAGTGGGTTGCCATTTCCTTCTCCAATGCATGAAAGTGAAAAGTGAAAGGGAAGTCGCTCAGTCGTGTCCGACTCTTAGCAACCCCACGGACCGCAGCCTACCAGACTCCTCCATCCATGGGATTTTCCAGGCAAGTACTGGAGTGGGGTGCCATTGCCTTCTCCGAGCACCCTGTTATGTGGAGCTATTTATTGCAGCTTTGGTTGTTTGTATAGAAGTCCTGCTGCCAGTTTCCAGCTAGTTTTGACTGAGAATTGTTCTACATGTAGATGTATCTTTGATGTGTTTTGGGGGGGAGGGGAGCTCTCTGTCCTCTTATTCCACCATCTTGATCCCCTCGGTTGCTGACTTCTTGAAGTCTTGGTTTCCTTTTCTATAAAATGGAGGCCTTGTGCTTACCTCATTAACTTTTTGAGAATTAAAAGGAATACTGCACATGAAGCTCTCGATACTGTCTAGGAATAAGTAAGTGGTAACCTGGTGATTGCTATTGCTTGGGGCTTCCCTCCGTGGCTCAGTGGTAAAGAATACACTTGCAATGCAGGAGCCACAGGAGATGCGAGTTTGATTCCTGGGTTTGGAAGATTCCCCAGAGGAGAACATGGCACCCCACTCCAGTATTCTTTTTTTTTTTTATATTAATTAATTTATCTTAATTGGAGGCTAATTACTTTATAGTATTGTAGTGGTTTCTGCCATACATTGACATGAATCAGCCATCCACTCCAGTATTCTTGCCTGGAAAATTCCATGGGCAGAGGAGCCTGGCAGGCTAAAGTCCATAGGGTCACAAAGAGTCGGACATGATTGAAGCGACACTGCATACACGCTGTTGCTTGGGCATCTCAAAGGCCTCTCCACTGCCATTTGAGCACTGATTTTGAGCACAGTTGTAGACTATGTTTATTTAACTTACATGCAGAGTACCTCATGAGAAATGCTGGGCTGGTTGAAGCACAAGCTGGAATCAAGATTGCTGGGAGAAATATCAATAACCTGAGATATGCAGATGACACCATCCTTATGGCAGAAAGCAAAGAAGAACTAAAGAGCCTCTTGATGAAAGTGAAGAAGAGGGTGAAAAAGTTGGCTTAAAACTCAACATTCAGAAAACTAAGATCATGGCATCTGGTCCCATCACTTCATGGCAAATAGATGGGAAAGCAATGGAGACAGTGAGAGACTTTATTTTTTTGGCTCCAAAATCACTGCATGATGGTGACTGCAGCCATGAAATTAAAAGACGCTTGCTCCTTGGGAGAAAGGTTATGACCAACCTAGGCAGTATATTAAAAAGCAGAGACATTACTTTGCCAACAAAGGTCCGTCTAGTCAAGGCTATGGTTTTTCCAGTAGTCATGTATGGATGTGAGAGTTGGACTGTGAAGAAAGCTGGGTGCTGAAGAATTGATGCTTTTGAACTGTGGTGTTGGAGAAGACTCTTGAGAGTCCTTTGAACTGCAGGGAGATCCAACCAGTCCATCCTAAAGGAAATCAGTCCTGAATATTCATTGGAAGGACTGATGCTGAAGCTGAAACTCCAATACTTTGGCCACCTGATGCAAAGAACTGACTCATTTGAAAAGAACTTGATGCTGGGAAAGATTGAGGGCAGGAGGAGAAGGTGACAACAGAGGATGAGATGGTTGGATGGCAGCACTGACTCAATGGACATGAGTTCAAGTGAACTCCAGGAGTTGGTGATGGACAAGCGAGGCTTGGCCTGCTGCAGTCCATGGGATCGCAGAGTTGGACATGACTGAGGGACTGAACTGAACTGTAGACTATGTTGTAGAATGTATAGTCACAAATCATACAGTATTGTGTCATTGTCTGTAGATTCAAAAATGTTTCTATAGATATCATTTTCATATTCCTTATGGAAATATTAATAAGAGGGGAATGGTTTATTATCCAGACTTAGGGGAAATGTGGGTTAAATTAATTTCAGACGACCAGCACAATTGCAGCCATTAACCCAGTGATATCAAGTTGAGAACTGATGGGAATTGGGCTGATTAGGAATGAAGAGGCCAAATTTTATGCCCTCAAATTATAGGCTATTGAATTTAAAGAGAGAATGAATGCACCTATTTAGACAGAAGAATATAGCTTCAACATCACTAGTATGTTGGAAATAGTATAAGACAAAGTGAAACTTCTATATTCTCTTGTCTCGTGTTTTAAGTGATTTAAAAGGTATCATGGATCCCTGGTTGTGATTGTTTTGTTTGTTTTGGCTAGCTGGGTCTTCACTGTGGTGCACGGGTTTCTCTTGTTGTGAAGCACAGGCTCTAGAACGTGTGGGCTCAGTATGTGCAGTATGCAGGCTCAGTGGTCGCAGCTCATGGGCTTCTCTAGTTGTGGTGCATGGGCTCAGTTGTCCCACAGCATGTGGGATCTTAGTTCCCAGACCAGGGATTGAACCCACGTCCCCTGCATTGGAAGGTGGATTTTCGACCACTGGACCACCAGGGAAGTCCTCAATAGTTGTGATCGTGCTGTTCGTCTGAAATTGGGTAACTGAGGAAGTAACTAAGTTCTGGAAATTGACAAATCATCTAAATTCAAGAGACTTAATTCTAAACCACAATAACAATTTAATAATTTCTGCAGAGAAATATACATTACCAAGATGTCTAGACTAGTTCAAGGTATTTGCCTAGACATATCTATTTGAGAAATCAAGTCTATATCTGAAGATTGCTTGTGAATTTAATGTCAAATTGTTTGATTTTTAAGTGATAGTAAAATCGATCATGAATATTCATTGTCACTTTAAAGGTATACCTAACAAACACATACTTACAGCAACAGGGCAATCTTATTTGAACTTGGAGGAAATAACTTAATTCCATTTTAAGGGGTGAATTCTAAAAATAGCTGATCTTATTTATGTCTTACTGGAGAATGACATTTTCTTACCCTGTCTACCAGCTCTGGGTGATACACTGTTAAGTTTGTATCTTCCCTGTGAACTGAAGATGGGAGGTAGTGCCCAAAGTTATTGTTTCTTTCCCTTGGAAATGGGTGTAGTGTCTGTGTATACATGGTCCTTCCTCTTAGAGTATTTCCAGAGATATCCAGACCCAGAAGGTGGTTTGTTCATAAGAGAGGAGAGCCTGTTGAGGTTATGGTGCTTGAAACATGTTCAGCCTTCTTTTTGCATTCCAATTCTATTCACTGACGTTGGAGTATACAGACATCACTTGCATCTCACAGACTCTCACTAATGGTGAGTAATAGAGCTATGAGCCTCTGCAGAGTTAGATGATATCTGAATTTTCTAATTTGTTTTCCAATTAAGAAATTACATTTCTTTACTGTTTTTCTCTCCCTGGGAGTAGATATGTGCTAGATTTGTGGTCTTCCTTATACTGCTTTATTGTTTATTTCACAGACCCGTTGTTTATTGTATCAAGCGAGAAAGACCACAACCAGGCAAATATTCAGGCCACCGTGATTCGAAGCAAACTGGTAGGTCTTATTCATCTGCTAAGGCAGCCTAATGAACCTGAACCATCTAGTTTGGCTAACTGTGCTGATCAAATTTTCTAATCACCAAATCTCCACTGGATTTTATATTCTGCAGAAATATTTTTGCCATGGTTACCAGGGGACAAGATGTTTTAATACTTGTGGCCCAATGTGAGGATTAACTAATAGTGAATAAAGGACTCACGATAACCTAAATTATTTCAATGAGAAAAGTAATAGATGCCTGTGTTGAAAAAATTCCAGTAGTGCAAAAGCATATATGGTATAAAATAAATGCTACCCTTAGCCCTCTTCACTTAATCACCCCTTGTCATCAGTTTCTTCAGTATCCTTCTAGAGATAGGCTATACATATACCAATAGCCTATGCCATATAGACGGTTTTGTACCTTTAAAAGTTTGCAGTAGTAAAATACTTTAGAAAATCTGGTATAATTTTGTCCTTTTTCCCTCTGCCCTCCTGTCTTAACATTAGAGAAGGGTTCCCAGGTTTAGAACCATGTTCAGCAGCTTGTTCCATTATCCGAGATATTCTGTTTATTGGAGCAAGGCGGATCCTGTTCCATCGTTCATCAGTCGGGACTGGAAGCGACACGAGCAAAGGCACAGGGAGGCCCTCCAGCAACTTGCCGCGTGAGTGTCAGGTGGCTCCAGCTGCTATTCATGTGTTTGATGGATGCATTTTTCTTCTTAAAAAGTTTTGTTTATTCACTCTGTATTATTTTAATATGTACAATCGTGATGTTATACCTAGACCAGTTGAGCTCAAATTCTCTTTCTTAACCCCTTTGACCAAAACAATCTGGATTCGGGAGCAACAGTTATAGGTTTATTGGTTAGTATTAGGTTGGTACAAAAGTAATTGTGATTTCAGACTGTGAATTTTAAATTATTAAAATGAGGCTCAAACACATCTTTATTAATTAAAATAGGAACCATTACAGTCAACACATCTGTGCCAATGAGAAATGAGTTGGTTTGTTCCTATAGCGCAAAAATACATGTTTCAGGATTTGATGAACTCTTGGAAAGCATTTTCTGCCTTCTGCTGGTTGTGGAAGCGTTTTCCTGGCAAAAAGTTGTCGAGATGCTTGAAGAAGTGGTAGTTGGTTGGAGAGAGGTCAGGTAAATATGGCAAATGAGGCAAAACTTTATAGCCCAATTTGTTCAACTTTTGGATTGCTGGTTGTGAAACTTGCAGTCAGGCATTGTGGAGAATTGGGTCCATTCTGTTGACCAATAGTGGCTGCAGGTGTTGCAGTTTTTGGTGCATTTCATTGATTTGCTGAGCATACTTCTCAGCTGTAATGGTTTTGCTGGGATTCAGAAAAATGTACTGGATCAGACAGACAGCAGACCACCAAACAGTGACCATGACCTTTTTTGGTGCAAGTTTGGCTTTGGGAAGTGCTTTGGAGCTTCTTCTGGGTCCAACCACTGAGTTGGTCATTGCCAGTTGTTGTTTGTCGTATACAATCCACTTTTTGTTGCACATCACAATCTGATCAAGAAATGGTTCGTTGTTGTTGCGTAGAATAAGAGATGACGTTTCAAAACGATGGTTTTTTTTGATTTGCAGTCAGTTCATAAGGCACCGTTATCAAGCTTTTTCACATTTCCAATTTGCTTCAAATGCCAAATGACCATAGAAAGGTTGATGTTGAGTTCTTAGGCGGCTTCTTATGCAGTTGTATGAGGATCAGTTTTGATGATGGCTCTCAGTTGGTCATTGTCAACTTCGGATGACCGGCCACTATGCTCCTCATCTTCAAGGCTCTTGTCTCCTTGGCAAAACTTCTTTAATCACCATTGCACTATATGTTTGTTAGCGGTTTCTGGGCCAAATGCATTGTTGATGTTGCTAGTTTCCTGCCCTGCTTTATGACCCATTTTGAACCTGAATAAGAATATTGCTTGAATTTGCTTTTTGTTTAACATCATTTCTGTAGTCTAAAATAAATATAAAATAAACAGCAAGTGATAAGCCATTAGCAAAAGAAAATATAAAGCAAGAAATGAGCATTAAAATGATGTATAACATGACCACATTCCAGTATCAAATGGCAAAGTTCAACAGTGCAAAACTGCAGTTACTTTTGCACCAACCTAATAGGTGTTCTCCAAAGGTTACAGTATATATTACATGATAACTTAGCACCAAAGGTAGAGGTGACTGCATTTGTAATTTCTTTGATCCATCTTAGAAATTGCAGGTGTACTTTTCTGCTAGTATCCAAGTACACTTTTTGGAGACCTGCAACCAAAGCACCTTCAGCGATAGGTCTGTCAAATTCCTTATTCGTTTAAAGAATATTTGCAAGTTCATACATAGTAAATTTCTTTTAAAATGCTACCTTACAGCCTAGAATTCATGCTTCCTTAGAAAAAGGATCTTTGATATTTTTGTCTGATTATTCTTCCAGATAAAACTCAAAATCCTTTTTTGCACATTAAAATTCTCTAAAAACTTTTGGCATTCTTACTGGGATCAAATTAAAGCTATAAAGTAATTTAGGAAGAACTGGTATTTTTATAATATTAATCTTTCAATAAAGAAACAGGACTATATTATAATTTCTGTAGCAATAAAGATTTGTAATTTCTTTTAACAAATTAAAAAAAATTTGTTTTTTTAAATTTTGTAATTCTCATGCACTGTTAACTAAAAATGAGCATTTTTGTATGTGGAATTTCATAAATTTACTCATTTATTAGCTTTCAGCTCCTCTTGTTGGCTCCTGGTTTCCTGGCTCAGGAAAAGTGATTATTGTAATCTGAGATGTAGGACAATAAGACACATGTTATAGAAGACTTCGCTCTCAGTCTCAGGTGTTTCTCCTACTTTATAGACATATAAATACAAAATAGGGGCTTCCCAGGTGGTGCTAGTGGTAAAGAATCTGTCTGCCAATGCAGGAGATGCAAGAGACATGGCTTTGATCCCTGGGGTGGGAAAATTCCCTGGAGTAGAAAGTGGCAACCACTCCAGTATTCTTGCCTGGAAAACTTCATGGACAGAGGAGCCTGGTGGGCTATAGTCCATGGGATCACAAAGAGTCAAGACACGATTTAGCAACTGAGAATGAATAGGAAATAAAAATTATATTTGGAAATAATATGTTCGACTTGAATAATGTTTTCCTGCTTCGTTTTAGAATTGATACTTCTTTTCAGATGCCTAAAGAAGTTTATGAAGATCCTGATGTTACTGGAAAGAATCGCTATAAATATTTTGAAAGGTAGGAAATAATTACTGATGAATATGAGCCCTAATATTATTAGAGACTGCTTTGTAATAATGATAGCAGCTCTCATATTTAAGTCATGCAGTACACCAGGTGTCACTTTTTAAGTGCTTTATATATATAACATCAATTTTCAGAACAGAAATATAGGATAGGATATATTATCTCCATTTTACCAGTTAGGAAGCTGAGACCAAAAGAGGAGAAGTAAATTGCTCAAGGTTACTTTATTATGAATTAGCAAGTGTAGAGCTGGGATTCCAACTAAGTCTGCCTGACTTTAGAGATACTAATTGCAAATAAGAATGTATCTTTGAGAACAAAATGAAGTCATCAAATGAGGTGAGATAGAGCAAAGACACCATGACAGCTATAGTGCAGGGAAAAGTGTTAAAAGAGGGCAAATAGGTGACATTTGCTGTCTTTGTGTGAATGTTACCGAAACCACATGATCAAAAGATTCACCTTGTTTCATTCGTGATGAATACACACATGTGATAATCATACACTCAGATTAGATAAAAATAAGATGCGGATTTCCCTCTAGGTCCTATCTGAGTTAGCAAAATAGCTAACTCGGATGTATAACTTGATGTCATACCTACCTAAGTTCATTTGAGAAAGTAAATTTGTAATGCACATTATTTATGAACAACCTCCTTATGGGTGTTTTATGATGCTGAGTTTTTCAGAAGAATGAAATTCTTTACATAGTATACTCAGTTCCTAGACTTTCGGGGTCGGGTCTAAAGTAAATAATTGGAAATTTCAGAATATCTCAGGGAACTTGAGAAGTTGCTGGGAACTAATGACCAGCTGAAGCCTAAGTATAGGGCACTGTTTCTCAGGTGTGGCTTGATTCCCATCTGCAGCAAACACATGGGGATGTTTATTACAAATGCAGATTAATTGGCTCTACCTTGTATCCACTGAGTGCTGGGCTAGACCTGTGGATTTGAATTTTAAACAAGAATCTTCCCACTCCCACCCACTCCAGCGTTCTTGCCTGGAGAATCCCAGGGACGGGGGAGCCTGGTAGGTGCCATCTCTGGGGTCGCACAGATTTGGACACGACTGAAGCGACTTAGCAGCAGCAGCTTCCCACTCCCAAGTGATTTTGTGTGTGCCAAAGTTTGAGAACTGCTGATATATAAAGTATTCAAACTCACTGATTTTAAGGGACAAATATTGGCAGTGGCAGGAAACTCAGCAAACACACAATGCAAAAGTCCCACGTTTGTGTTTTCCTTTCTTCCCCAGGCCTTTCCTTCCATTTTATCAGCAGATGCCATTCAATGTTGTTTTTGCATCAACCAGGTAAGTAACCATTATTTTAAAACTTTTTTCCAGTTTATTTATTTATTTATTTTTTAAATTAAAAAAAAAAAAATTTCAGGATGGGGAGCACGTGTATTTTTTTTATTATTTGCTTCCATATTTGTTTCTAGAAGATAGTTTTCTGAATCATTATTTTTAAAGAATGGATCATAAACCATTAGAACATTTTCTAGTGGTCATTAGCAGCATTTTAAAAAACAAAATAGAAAATAACCAAAAGCATCAGATGTATTGAGGGTAGTTGTGTTTTTGCTTATAACTTTTGATTTAAATAGATAAATGTATATGTTCGTAGGTATATAATGGTTATGGTATGTAGTGTATTTTTGATTATGAGTTATGGTAAAAATGAAAGTTGAAAGTGCTCTAAATGTTCTCTTTTGCTTCTCTGAAATGTACTTATTTGACAACAGTTCTTCAACGTTTGATCAAGAAAACCAGTGAAAATATTTTTTAATAGTAGAATTTATAATTTAATCATCTGATGGACACAAGGCAGTGTGCTATATACAAAGATATATACACCATGGTGTCTGTCCCACAAAGGAATGTGAACCAAGGTGAAAAGAAAGGAAAGGACAAGAGCTGAATCTGGGATTATTGTGCAGTTCCCTGGTCTTTTGTTTCAGGGCAAGATAGCAGGTTTGGTAAAGTGTCCCATTAAAAAACTAATTTTTGCTATACTCTTTTCCATATCAATATAACTTAATGTTCCTATAAGAGAAGAAAATCCAAGGTATTCATGAAATGAATGAGAAGATAAATGTTTTTTAAGGCCTAAGATTTCTGAATAGAAATAGGTCTGGACTTTCAAACATACTTTTAAAAGGTATGGTTACTCTTAATGATACAGCATCTTATATAAATAGGATATATGTTATCAAAGGTCTGTAATCCATGCCAATTATGATTCCAGTTTCTCCTCAAATTTTTTAAGACTATGTATGGATTTCTTTGGCTCTTATATGGATGTAGGGAAGATGCTTTGCTTATTGTAGCAATATTTTTGGGGATCAGTCTCCTAAAGCAAAGGAAATAAAACCGAAAATAAATAGAATGTAATAAACTTAAAAGCTTTTGCACAGTAAGGGAAACTGTTGACAGTGTGAAAAGATAGCCCACTGAATGGGAGAAAATATTGGCAAATGATATGACCCATAAAAGGTTAATATCCAAAATATATAAACAGCTCATACAACATAAAAAAATTCCAAACAACCCAATTAAAAAATGTGCAGAAGACCTGAATAGACATTTCTCCAAAGAGGACATGCAGATGGCCAATAGGCACATGAAAAGATGTTCAACATTGCTAATCCATCAAAACCATAAGGAGATGTTATTTCATACCTGTCAGAATGGCTGTCTTCAAAAAGAACATGAATAACAAATGTTGGCAAGGATGTGGGGAAAAGGGAATCTTCATCTGCTGTTGGTGGGAATGTAAACTGGTGCAGTCACTGTGGAAAATAGTATGGCGGTTTCTCAAAAAACTGAAAATAGAATAACCATATAATGCAACAATTCCACTCCTGGGTATATGTCTGAAAAAAAATACCCACTATTTTGAAAAGATACATGCACCCCAATGTTCATAGCAGCATTATTCACCATTGCCAAAATTTGGAAGCAACTCATGTGTCCATCAACAAATGAATGGATAAAGAAGATGTGGTTTATATATGCAATGGGCTATTAGCCATAAAAAAGAATGAAATTTTTCCACTTGGAACAACATGGATGATTTAGAAAATATGCTAAGTGAAATTAGCAAAAGACAAATGCTGTATGATATTACTTTATTTGTGGAGTCTAAAAAATACAACAAACTAGTGAATGTAACAAAAAAGAAATAGACTCACAGATTTAGGGTACAAACTGGTGGTTAGCAGTGGGGAAAGGGAAAAAGGAAAGAACAATACAGGAATAGGGGGTTAAGAGATACAAACTATAATATATATTATATAAAGTAAGCTACAAGGATATAGTGTACAACACAGGAAATATAGCCAATATTTTATAACTATAAATGGAATATAACATTTAAAAATTGTGAAATACCATATTGTATTTGTTGTTGTTCTGTTGCTAAGTTGTGTCCAACTCTTTGTAACGCCATGGGCTACAGCACGCCAGGCTTCACTGTCCTTTCACTATTTCCTTGTGTTTGCTCAGACTCATGTCCATTGAGTCAGTGATGCCATCCAACCATCTCATCCTCTGTCACCCACTTCTCCTCCTGCCCTCAATCTGTAAGTTCTTGGTTCACGTGCTGATGAAGCCTAGCTTGAAGGATTTTGAGCATAATCTTGCTAGCATGTGAAATGAGTGCAATTGTACGATAATTTGAACACTCTTTGGCATTGCTCTTCTCTTAGGGATTGGAATGGAAACTGACCTTTTCCAGTCCTGTGGCCCCTGCTGAGTTTTCCAAATTTACCAGCGTATTGAGTGAAGCACTGTTAAAGCACTGCTAAAGCATCATCTTTTAGGATTTGAAGTAACTTAGCTAGAATTTCATCACCTCCACTAGCTTTATTTTTAGTGATGCTTTGTAAGGTCCACTTGACTTCACACTCCAGGATGTCTGGCTCTAGGTGAGTGACCACACCATTGTGGTTATCCAGGTCAAAGACCTTTTTTGTACAGTTCTTCTGTGTATTCTTGCCACCTCTTCTTAATGTCTTCTGCTTCTGTTAGCTCCTTGCCATTTCTGTCTTTTATTGTGCCCATCTTTGCATGAAATGGTCCCTTGGTATCTCCATCTTGAAGAGATCTCTCGTCTTTCTCTTTCTGTTGTCTGCCTCTGTTTCTTTTCATTGTTCATTTAAGAAGGCTTTCTTTTTTCTCCTTACTATTCTCTGGAACTTTGCATTCAGTTGGGTATATCTTTCCCTTTCTCCTTTGCCTTTCGCTTCTCTTTTCCCAGTTATCTGTATGGCCTCTTCAGACAATCACTTTGACTTCTTGCATTTCTTTTTCTTGGGGATAGTTCTGGTCACCACCTTCTATAAACAATGTGCCGAACCTCCATCCATACTTCTCAGGCACTCTTGTCCACCAGATCTAATCCCTTAAATCTATTTGTCACCTCCACTGTATAATCATAAGGGATTTGATTTAGGGCATACCTGAATGGCCTAGTGGTTTTCCCTGCTTTCTTCAATTTGAGCCTGAATTTTGCAGTAAGGAGCTGATGATCTGAGTCACAGTCAACTCCAGATTTTGTTTTTGCTGACTGTTTAGAGCTTCTCCTTCTTTGGCTGCAAATAATATAATCAGTCTGATTTCGGTATTGATCGTCTGGTGATGGCCATGTGTAGAGTCATTTCTTGTGTTGTTGAAAGAGGATATTTGCTATGACCAGCGTGTTCTTTTGGCAAAGCTCTGTTAGCCTTTGTCCTACTTCATTTTGTATTCCAAGGCCAAACTTGCCTTTTACTCTAGGTATCTCTTGGCTTCCTATTTTTGCATTCCAGTCCTTGTGATGAAAAGGACATCTTTTTTTGGTGTTCTGGAAGGACTTGTAGGTCTTCATAAAAATGTTCAGCTTCATCTTCTTCAGCATTAGTGGTTGGGGCGTAGACTTGGATTACTGTACTGCTGAACGGTTTGCTTTAGAAATGAACTGAGATCATCCTGTAATTTTTGAGATTACCCCCAAGTACTGCATTTTGGATTCTTTTGTTGACTCTGAGCTACTCCATTCCTTCTAAGGGATTCTTGCCCACCTATAACATGTTATACATCAACTATACTTCAGTAAAAATGTTAAAAAAAGAAAATAAATGGATAGAGGAAAATATAGCTTGCTAACACTAAAAGAAAGCAATAGTAGCTATAATAATTTCAGACAGAGCAGACTTCAAGGAATATTATCAGGGATAAAGAGAGGCATTATGTAATGAAAAAGAGGTCAGTTCTCCAAGAAGACATAATAATCCTTAATGTATATATACCTAATGACAGAGTGTCAGACTGCGTGTGACAAAAACTAATAGAATTACAAGAAGTAAATGAATTCACTGTCACAGTGGGGGGCTTCAATACCCTCATGTACAAAGCGGATACATCTAACAGGCAGAAAGTCAGTAAGGCCCTAGCATACCATTTATCAGCCGGATATAATTGCTATCTATAGACTACTTGAAACAAAACAAAACAAAATGCAGTACTTAGATGCAATCTCAAAAATGACAGGATGATCTCTGTTCATTTCCAAGGCAAACCATTCAATATCACAGTACTCCAAGTCTATGCCCCAACCTGTAATGCTGAATAAGCTGAAGTTGAACGGTTCTGTGAAGACCTACAAGACCTTTTAGAACTAACACCCAAAAAAGATGTCCTTTTCATTATAGGGGACTGGAATGCAAAAGTAGGAGGTCAAGAAACACCTGGAGTAACAGGCAAATTTGGCCTTGGAATACAGAATGAAGCAGGGCAAAGACTAATAGAGTTTTGCCAAGAAAATGCACTGGTCATAGCAAACACCCTCTTCCAACAACACAAGAGAAGACTCTACACATGGACATCACCAGATGGTCAACACCGAAATCAGATTGATTATATTCTTTACAGCCAAAGATGGA
>NW_011494787.1:10590792-10592073 GCF_000754665.1 Bison bison bison
TAGATTTAAGGGCCTAGATCTGATAGATAGAGTGCCTGATGAACTATGGACGGAGGTTCATGACATTGTGCAGGAGACAGGGATCAAGACCATCCCCGTGGAAAAGAAATGCAAAAAAGCAAAATGGCTGTCTGAGGAGGTCTTACAATACCTGTGAAAAGAAGAGAGGCGAAAAGCAAAGGAGAAAAGGAAAGCTATAAGCATCTGAATGCAGAGTTCCAAAGAATAGCAAGAAGAGATAAGAAAGCCTTCCTTAGTGATCAATGCAAAGAAATAGAGGAAGACAACAGAATGGGAAAGACTAGAGCTCTCTGCAAGAAAATTAGAGATACCAAGGGAACATTTCATGCAAAGATGGGCTCGATAAAGGACAGAAATGGTATGGACCTAACAGAAGCATAAGATATTAAGAAGAGGTGGCAAGAATACACAGAAGAACTGTACAAAAAAGATCTTCACGACCAAGACAATCAAGATGATATGATCACTCACCTAGAGCCAGACATCCTGGAAAGTGAAGTCAAGTGGGCCTTAGGAAGCATCATTATGAACAAAGCTAGTGGAGGTGATGGAATTCCAGTTGAGCTATTTCAAATCCTGAAAGATGATGCTGTGAAAGTGCTGCACTTAATATGCCAGCAAATTTGGAAAACTCAGCAGTGGCCACAGGACTGGAAAAGGTCAGTTTTCATTCCAATCCCTAAGAAAGGCAATGCCAAAGAATGTTCAAACTACCCCACAATTGCACTCATCTCACACACTAGTAAAGTAATGCTCAAAATTCTCCAAGCCAGGCTTCAGCAAGATGTGAACCGTGAACTTCCTGATGTTCAAGCTGGTTTTAGAAAAGGCAGAGGAACCAGAGATCAAATTGCCAACATCCGCTGGATCATAGAAAAAGCAAGAGAGTTCCAGAAGAACATCTATTTCTGCTTGATTGACTATGCCAAAGCCTTTGACTGTGTGGATCACAATAAACTGTGGAAAATTCTGAAAGAGATGGGAATACCAGAGCACCTGACCTGCCTCCTGAGAAACCTGTATGTAGGTCAGGAAGCAACAGTTAGAACTGGACATGGAACAACAGACTGGTTCCAAATAGGAAAAGGAGGACGTCAAGGCTGTATATTGTCACCCTGCTTATTTAACTTCTATGCAGAGTACATCATGAGAAATGCTGGACTGGAAGAAGCACAAGCTGGAATCAAGATTGCCAGGAGAAATATCAAGAACCTCAGATATGCAGATGATACCACCCTTATGGCAGAAAGTGAAGTGAAA
>NW_011494787.1:10592173-10592498 GCF_000754665.1 Bison bison bison
AAAGTGAAGAGGAACTAAAATGCCTCTTGATGAAAGTGAAAATGGAGAGTGAAAAAGTTGGCTTAAAGCTCATCATTCAGAAAACAAAGATCATGGCATCCGGTCCCATCACTTCATGGGAAATAGATGGGGAAACAGTGGAAACAGTGTCAGACTTTATTTTTTGGGGCTCCAAAATCACTGCAGATGGTGATTACGGCCATGAAATTAAAAGACGCTTACTCCTAGGAAGAAAAGTTATGAGCAACCTAGACAGCATATTCAAAAGCAGAGACATTACTTTGCCAACAAAGGTCTGTCTAGTCAAGGTTATAGTTTTTCCAGT
>NW_011494787.1:10592598-10595988 GCF_000754665.1 Bison bison bison
TGTGAAGAAAGCTGAGCGCCGAAGAATTGATGCTTTTGAACTGTGGTGTTGGAGAAGACTCTTGAGAGTCCCTTGGACTGCAAGGAGATCCAACCAGTCCATTCTGAAGGAGATCAGCCCTGGGATTTCTTTGGAAGGAATGATGCTAAAGCTGAAACTCCAGTACTTTGGCCACCTCATGTGAAGAGTTGACTCATTGGAAAAGACTCTGATGCTGGGAGGGATTGGGGGCAGGAGGAGAAGGGGACGACAGAGGATGAGATGGCTGGATGGCATCACTGACTCGATGGACATGAGTTTGAGTGAACTCGGGAGTTGGTGTTGGACAGGGAAGCCTGGCATGCTGCGATTCATGGGGTTGCAAAGAGTCGGACAAGACTGAGTGACTGAACTGAACTGGTATACTACTTATTCAACAACAATAGAGTATACATTCTTCTGAAGCTCACACAGAACATTCACCAAGATAAACCACATTCTGGACCATTAAACATACTGTAATAAATGTAAAAACACAGAAGTTATATAATGTCTTCTCTCAGATCATAGTGGTATTAAACTAGAAATTAAAAACAGAGAGATAACTGAAAACCCCCAAATATATGGATATTAAACAATACATTTTTAAATAGCATGGTTAAAGCAGACGTTTCAAGAGAAATTTTAAAATATTTTAAACTTATGAAAATGACAATGTAAATTATGAAAACTTGTGGAATGAAATGAAAGCAGTGCTTAGTGGGAAATTTATAGCATTGAATGCATGTATTAGAAAAAAAGACAGATCTAAATCAATCATATAAGCTTCCACCTTCAGAAACTAGAAAAAGAAGAGCAAATTACATCCAAAGCAAGCAGAAGAAAAGAAATAATAAGAAATCAATGGACTTGACCAAGGAAATTGATAGAAAAAGTAAATGAAACCACAGAGTTCTTTGAAAAGCTCACAAAAACTGGTAAGTCTCTAGGCAGACTAAGAGAAAAAGAGAGGGGACACAAATTACTAACATCAGAAATGAAAAAGGATCACTACAGATCCTATGGCATTAAAAAGATAATAAAGGAATATTGTGATTAACTATTTGCCTACAATAGAGTTGATAATGTAGATGAAAAGGGCTAATTACTTGAAATACAACTTGCCAGAACTCAGAAGAAATAGGAGATCTGAATAGGCCTTTATCTATTAAACTTCTTTGAAGTGATAATTAATAGCTTTCTAAAACATAAAGCACCAGGCCTGGATGGGGTCTGCTGGTGATTCTACCAAACATTCAAGGAAGAAATTATACCATTCTCTACAATCTCTTTCAGGTAGTAGAAGCTCACTCATTCTGTAAGGGCAGCATTACCCTAATACCAAAATCAGACAAAGACATTAAGAAAGAAAGAAAGATAGTGCTAAGTCATGTACCTCTCTTGAGATCCCATGAAGTGTAGCCTGCCAGGCTCCTCTGTCCATGGGCTTCTCCAGGCAAGAATACCGGAGTGAGTTGCCATAAAGAAAACTACAAACCAACATCCCTCATAAATGTAGGCATGGAAATCCTCAACAAAGTATTAGCAAATCAAATCCAACAATGTATAATAAGAGTTATACACCACATTTTAAAATCAGTTAATGTAATGGGTCATGTCAACAGATTGAAAAAGAAAGATCACATGATCATATTAATAGAGGCAGAAAAACTATTTGACAGTACCTGATACCCTTCATGACAAAAAAACTCCCAGTTAACTAGAATTAGAGAGGAAAATTTTCAACCTTATGAAGAATGTGTACCAAAAACCTACCTCATACTTAATGGTGAAAAACTCAGTTTTTCCACTACAGTCAGGAAAAAGGCAAGGATGTCTCCTCTCACCACTCCCTTTCAGCATCATACTGGAAATAAGACAAGAAAAATAAAAGATACACAGATTGGAAAGGAAGCAATAAAACTCCCTCCCCCGAGGCATTTTATTTGTATGTATTAGATCCCTAGAAAAAGAATCCAAGGATTTTCCCTGCTGTGTGTTTTCATCTTGCTTCTTCATGGTCCATTGATGCCAGTTGAGGTTGTCAGTACAACGAAACCAAACTGCTGGGATGGGAGCAGGTTATTCTGCCATTTTTCTAGATTTTTGAGTTGCGCATCAAATCTGGGGCTGATCACTCCACACTTACGGACCTGGCATTTGCCTCTCTTTTCGGCATTGTTGATACTCTTGAGAGCGTCAGCCAGGACACTCATGTGCACCATTCTGGCGGCATGGAAAGATGGTGGAAAGAGCAGCGATAAAACTTTTAGCAGGTGGCATGTTCGTCTTTGTAGAAAATCAGAATGAATTGGCTTAAAAAAAATAAGTGGGGTTAATAAGTGAATAAGTGATTATAGCAAGGTTGTAGGATACAAGGTTAGTATACAAAAGTCAGCTCTTTTCCTATATACCTGTATAGAACAAGTGGAATTTGAAATATAAAACACAATTCCATTTACATTAGCATCAACAAATGAAATACTTAAGTATAAATTTAATAAAATACAAGATCTATTTAAGGAAAACTATAACACTTCAGTGGAAGAAATCAAAGAAGAACTATAAATAAGTGGAGAAATATTCCATGGTTGTCGATGGGAAGATTCAGTGGTGTCAGTATGTCAGGTCTCGGAGGAGGCAATGGCACCCCACTCCAGTTCTCTTGCCTGGAAAATCCCATGGACGGAGGAGCCTGGTGGGCTGCAGTCCATGGGGTGTCGAAGAGTAGGACACGCCTGAGCGACTTCACTTTCACTTTTCACTTTCATGCATTGGAGAAGGAAAGGGCAACCCACTCCAGTGTTCTTGCCTGGAGAATCCCAGGGACGGGGGAGCCTGGTGGGCTGCCGTCTCTGGGGTCGCACAGAGTCGGACACGACTGAGATGACTTAGCAGCAGCAGCAGCAGCATGTCAGGTCTTCCCAGTTTGAAGTACAGAGTCCAGGTAGTCTCAACCAAAATTCCTGCAAGTTATTTTGTGGATATTGACAAAGTGATTCTAAAGCTTACCTGATCGCAGCCATTCTGACTGGTGTGAAATGGTACCTCATAGTGGTTTTGATTTGCATTTCTCTGATAATGAGTGATGTTGAGCATCTTTTCATGTGTTTGTTAGCCATCTGTAGCTTCTTTGGAGAAATGTCTATTTAGTTCTTTGGCCCATTTTTTGATTGGGTCATTTATTTTTCTGGAGTTGAGCTGTAGGAGTTGCTTGTATATTTTTGAGATTAGTTGTTTGTCAGTTGCTTCATTTGCTATTATTTTCTCCCATTCTGAAAGCTGTCTTTTCACCTTGCTAATAGTTTCCTTTGATGTGCAGAAGCTTTTAAGGTTAATTAGGTCCCATTTGTTTATTTTTGCTTTTATTTC
>NW_011494787.1:10596357-10600360 GCF_000754665.1 Bison bison bison
GGTATGGGGAGGGAGGAGGGAGGAGGGTTCAGGATGGGGAACACATGTATGCCTGTGGCGGATTCATTTTGATATTTGGCAAAACTAATACAATTATGTCAAGTTTAAAAATAAAATTAAAAAAAAAATAAATAAAAATAATAGATGCCAAGCATAAAAAAAAAAAATAAATAAAGCTTACCTGAATAAGCAAAAAACCTGAGAATAAGCAGCACAGTATTAGAGAAGGACAGAGTTGGAGGACTGACACAACCTGACTTCAAGCTATTATAATCAAGAAAGTGTGCTGTTGGCCTTCCCTGGTAGCTCAGTGGTAAAGCTTCCACCTGCCAGTACAGGAGACATGGGTTCAATCCCTGATTCTGGGAAAATCTCACATCCCATGGAGCAACTAAACTCGTGTACCAAAACTATTGAGTCTGTGATCTAGAACCTGGGAGCCACAGCTACTGAAGCCCTTGGGCCCTAGAGCCCATGCTCCTCAACAAGAGAAGCCACTGCGAGGGAAGTCTGTGCACAGCGACTAGAGAGTAGCCCCTGCTTGCCACAACTAGAGAAAAGCCCACCTAGCAACAAAGATCCTGCACAGCCAAAAAGAAATAAATAAAAATTTTTTAAAAACTGTGATGTTATGGAAAGAATAGACAGATGAAATAGAATAGAGAGCCCAGAGATAGACCCACATGCTTATCATCAGCTAATCTTTGACAGAAGAGGAGATGGTTAGATAGCATCACTGACTCAATGAACATGAATTTAAGCAAAGTCCAGGAGGTAGTGGAGGACAAGGAAGCCTGGTGTGCTGCAGTCCATGGGGTCACAAAGAGTTGGACACAACTTAGTGACTGAATAACAATCTTTGGCAAAAAGAGCAAAGGCAATACAATGGAGCAAAGACAGTCTTTTTAACAAACGATGTTGGAACAACTGGACATCTACATGCAAAAAAAAAAATGAATTTAGACACAACTCTTACACCCTTCACAAAATTAACTTAAAATGGATCACAGACCTCAGTGTAGAATACAAAAATATAAAACTCTTAGATTACGTAGGAAAAACCTAGATGGTCTTGGGAATGGTGATGACTTTTTAGATACAACATCAAAATCACGATCCATTAAAGAAATAATGGGTAATCTGGACTTCATTAAAAAAAGGTCGAAGACCTTAACAGACACCTCACCAAAGAAGATATACAAATGGCAAATAAGTGGAAATGCAAATTAAAACAATATACCACTATACAACTGTTAGAATGGCCAGAATCTGGAACACTAACACCACCAAATATTGAGCAACAGGAATTTTCATTTTTGATGGAAGTGCAAAATGCTATAGTCACTTCAGAAGACAGGTTTTCAGTTTCTTACAAGACTATGCATACTCTATACAATATGGTATTATCTTCTGTTCTGAATGATGCACTTCATGGAAATGAGACATCTGTAAATGACTATGTGGATTGAACTTTAATCCCTATGCACTCAAGACACATTTATTGAATGAGTGAAAAATACTAATACTATTATTACTCATCTGTAGAAATGTTAGTGATTCTCACCTGAATCATGAATGTTAATGTATTGACACACCAAAATAAAATTTGTCTAAGACTCTTAAAAAAAAGACTATACACATACTCTTAACGTATGATTCGGCAGTCCTACTCCTTGGTATTTACCTGAAGGGGTTGAAAACTCATGTCTACACAAAAGCCTTTGCTAGCTCTGTGAAGCTCCTCTTGTGTGTAGGTTTTTTAACATGTATTTATTATTCATTCTTAGTTGAGTGGGTCTTTGTTGCTGTGCTTGCTTTTCTCTAGTTGCAGAGAGCGGGGGCTCTTCTTTGTTGCACTGCAAGGGCTCCTCATTGTGGTGGCTTCTCTTGTTGCACGGGCTCTAGGGCACACGGGCTTCAGTTGCAGCGTGTGGGTTCAGTGGTTGTGGTCCCTGAGCTCTAGAGCAAGGCTTAGTAGTTGTGGTGCAGGGCTTAGATGCTCCATGGCATGTGGGATCTTCCTGGACCAGGGATCAAACCTGTGTCTCCTGCACTGGCAGGTAGATTCTTTACCACTGGACCACCAGGGAAGCCCTGCATGTAGTTTTGTTGGGACCAGAAGGGGAAATTTTAAAAGACTGTGGGTGTGGCAGACAGTGCCTGCTTTGATGGTGGCTGGTATTAGAGGAGGGAGGGTCTAGATGGAGAGTATGGAGCAGTAGGAGCTGCTGAAAGGATACCATCCTTAAACAGACTAACTGAGGCCAAGGGTGTGATCCAGGACCAGGCAGAGCTCAAGCCAAGTAGGGAGCAGATGTGGGGTCTTTCTGGTGTTGGGTCCTGATTGAGGTTGGGCAGAGCTGGGAAAGAAGATTTTTTGCTTGCTCTTATTCACATTTTACTCTCCCTTGAAACCAACTGAAATGGAGAGAAGAATAGGTTGGAGAAAAATATCAAGTTAATTAGGAAAGGAACTGTGCTGTTAAGTTACACAGGACTTTTGTCCAAGTAGCATTCCTCCTTTGCATCCTCTCCTCAGACCCACGGGGAAGGGTCCCAAGTCAGCAGAAAGCTTTGGCAGAGGGATTCCTCAGGCTTTGCCATAATCTTAGCACGTTTAAGCAGATGGGTCAAATGTGAAACTAATTTGGAAAGCAATAATTTATTCTCTTGATCCAAGCTGATGGTTTTATAATAATATTCACATGACCTGGGATAATTTAAAGGTAATTTGAAGTTATTTCCTCAAGTAGAATCTTTATAGTAGAATACTTTCTGCTGAAAACATAAGAAACTATATATACTTATATTGTCTGCTTATGTTGGAAATTAATAGCAACTGCTGAAAAAAATGATTTCAGTACCTGTTAGATTTCAGCATTAAAATCTATTTAAAGTACTGTTCCATCACAGGTTGAACTGCCAAATAGACACTTCTTTCTGATTGGCTTGAAATGCATTTTTCTTTGAGCTAAGATGTACATGCTATGCTCATGTATAAGTACCTCCCATTGCCTTTGACTATTTTTCTTAATGGAAATCTTTTTTTTCCATTATATTTATTTATGTCATTTAATCAATTCTTCTACCAACTAGAAAAAAGATTTATTTTAAATGGAAGTGGTATATATACATATATATATGTATATTTTATAAGTAGTATATGTACAGGTTAAAAAAAGTTAGAAAATTCAAAAGACTACAAAAATGAAGAACTTCTCTCTATAATCATACTATCCAGAAGTAATTGCTTTTATTATTGTATATCCGTTTAGGAATTTTTATGTGCCCAGTAGCACAGTCTATAAAAACATAAAAGTGTACTCCTATTGTACATACTGCTTTATAGTGTTCTTTTTTCTACTTTACATTAGATTGTAGACATTTTTGTTCATTCATATAGATTACATTGTTACTTTTAATAGCTGGATAAAAATTATGGCTGTACCATTTTTTAAACAGTTTTTCTACTGATGGTCATTATTTAAGTTTGTGATTTTTTTTAGAGTCACATGAGTAGATTGGGAAAGATTTCCATGAAGTGTTGTTTAATCAAAAAAGCAAGATGCAAAACTGTACTTATAATATGATTTCGTGTTAGTCAAACAGTAAAATAAACTGTATTTTGTGTCAGTTGTAGAAAATAAGTGTGCAAAAAATAAGGAGGATGTAATTCAAGGATACATCTGGGGTATATGTCCTAGATGGGCTTCCCAGGGGGCGCTAGTGGTAAAGAACCCGCTAGCGATTGCAGGAGACTTAAGAGACGCAGGTTCAATCCCAGGGTTGGGAAGATCCTAGATACCAGGTATATAGAAAGGGTACTGCTATGGGTGGAAAAAGAAGAAAAAGGGATTGAGGGATGCAAACTCAAAAGTAAAAAAAAAAAACACCACTATGTGCTACTATACTTTTTGTTAAATTATGGATAAGGGTAGGCACATGTTTAAGTGAATTTATAAGTTTTCCTGTGCTTAAAAATAAAATGAAAAAAAAAAGGTGA
>NW_011494787.1:10600460-10604101 GCF_000754665.1 Bison bison bison
AAAAAAGGTGAATATAATGGATCCAAGGTTGATGCCTAATGACCCCAAATATAACCACTTTTGAAAATAAAATCAGCCATTAAGAAGTTTTTTACTCTTATAAATGAGACTTTATAAACATGTTTGCATATATCTTTGCACACTCATTGACTTATTCCCCATAATAAATTCCTAGGAGCACCATTGCTTGGGCAAAAGGGTGTTTTAAGGGTTTGATATATATTTAGTCACTTGTTAGTTAGATTTACCTGTTTGTATTTTCATCAGCAGTTTATGAGAATGCCTGTTTCTTCACAAGTTCATTGATGCTAAGTACTTTCAATCTTTTAAATCATTGCTTATGTGCTTCCCTGTGGCTCAGAGGTTAAAGCGTCTGCCTCCAATGCAGGAGACCCGGGTTCGATCCCTGGGTCGGGAAGATCCCCTGGAGGAGGAAGTGGTAACCCACTCCAGTATTCTTGCCTGGAGAATACCATGGACAGAGAAGCCTGGTAGACTACAGTCCACGGGGTCGCAAAGAGTCGGACACCACTGAGCAACTTCACTTTCACTTTTACTTTATGTGATATAATTAAATAGCATCTTGCTGTTTTAATTTAATTTTCTTTGGTTATGTTATGTTTATTATCTTTTCATATGATTGTTAGAAGTTTTATTTTTTGTTTTCTGACTGTCCTTTACTCATTTTTCTGTGGCTATTTAACTGTCTTATTGATTCACAAGGGCATTTTACATAGAAAGACTTAACTCTTAATCATATATGTTGCAAAACCTATTGATAGGTATTAAGTGATTATATCAGGTTTCAATTTTTAAAATAATTTTCCTTTTTAGGGCAGATCCATATACTTTTCCTCCTCCTCCAATTCAGTACCTGCCCATTCCTTCGAAGTACACGGTGGGCACTCAGACTGATTATCGGGATGCTGAAGTTCAAACAGACCCGTATTCTCCAGAATATGTAGTATGTCAGGATTCCATCCCTGAGCTCCTGACCCTGGCTACTCTCACTTGGGGTGAGTTGGAAATTCTTTTGAATATTTGCAGATGACAGTCCTGATGACCACGCATGCTATCGAGTTCTTGGAAATGACACACACAGAGACAACTATGGTTTAAAGCATTGCTATTTAAAGTGTCTTGCTCAGTAGAGCTACTTCATAGACTCATACACGTTCTGATAGATTTGTTCAAAAAGAGATACGCCATTATCATTGTAAGACACTTCTTGTCCTTTTTCCCTGAAGCTGAAGTTACATTTAGACTTAATTTTGTGGTTCCTTTGCTGACGACTCACCTCCCTCTTCTGTTTCTCTCAGTGAATCAGCTCCTTTCCACTGAGAAATTTATATTCTTTCTTTACACATAAATTTTTTTTGAGTATATAATACTGAATGCATATTCCAACATGTAATATGCATGACATATGCATATTCCAACAAGAAATAATATTATCTTATAATATGCATCATGCATATTGTAAATATAGCAATAATATGCATTTTGCATTTTCCAACAAGTAATAATATCCTCTTACTTTGCTAAAATATCTTGGGATTTATCAAGGCTCTCTTATATACTTTATTTGATAATTTAGATGATTTCTTTTGATATTATATCTGAAATGCTCAGAAATTCACTCTCAGAGTATAGAAATTCACTCTGGTCTAGGCCTTTATAATGTGAAACTATAAATATTAATAAGAGAAGGGGCCTTTAGAAATTGTTAGAAATTACCTTATTAAACTCATTTGATGGTGCCTAGGAGAAGGAAATGGTAACCCACTCCAGTATTCTTGCCTGGAGAATCCCAGGGACAGAGGAGCCTAGTGGGCTGCTGTCTATGGGATTGCACAGAGTCGGACACGACTGAAGCGACTTAGCAGCAGCAGCAGCAGGAAGCTGAGAACCAGAGAGACTGATTCCTTGAAGATCATGGAAATACTTAGTACATTGTAATTTTTATTAAAATGAGGTTACTTTTGTTTCCCCAATGTAATGAATTGTGATCAAATCTGTGTTAGTAGCAACAAGGATGGTCATGTCTGAGTTCTAGTTCTGATTCTTGTTTCTTGGCTCACTTCTTGGATCCAGATTAAGCATTCTTTACACCCACAGTTTAAAGCAGAGACTCTACCTTAAGTCTAGATGACAGACTCAGAGTATGCTGAAATCTTTCCCTCTCCTTTGCACACACAGAAAACATAATTATGAAAATTAATAACCACACTTAAAATCAAGGAAGGAAATCAATCGTTTAGCAGTGAAGACTTCTTCCTAAAAGGGAATCTGTGATGATGAGCAGGGACTCTGAATGGTGAGGAGCCAGACCTGATTAAACTAAAGGAGGGAGAAGCTTCTCTCCTGCCCACAGGTAGAACTGAAGCTCAGTGCCTGCCAGTCTCAGCCAGGGACTCCTACCTGCGGCCTTGAGCTTCACCTCTTGGTGTGGGAAGGGCTTAGCTTTGAGCTGCAGAAGGACTGGAGCCACGCCCTGGAACACAAGAGGTTTAGGTAGGGGCTCAGAAATGCTTCACTTGGTAAAGACCAAATTGGAGCCCTGCTCTGGCAGCTCTGGGGTTGAAGTGTCAATAAAAAGCTCCATGAGTCAGGCCTACCTCCTCGTTGGTGAGGTCCTGGGTAAAAGTTTAAACGGATGCCTACATATTATGTGTGTAGACATTTAAATATTATAAATCAGGCTACTGTCTGTTAGATAAAGTACATTCTATATTTTTCACAAATCTTTATAAAAAGCTGAAAGGACAAGTGTACATTTAAAATTCTTAGACTCCTTGGGATTGCACGCTGGCATGTGGCAGCAGTGGGAGAGGCTGCCTGGTGGCTGGCCCTTTCTCTGCCTCTGTTCTTCATCATGCGGGCTTGTTGTGCATGCCTGTGATTGCCTCTCCTGTCCTGCTGTTCCATTTTCTGTCTAGACATCCTTGCAAACAGCTGCTATGTGGCCACCCCTTGGGCTTAAGGGTGAACAAACAGCAGCATGTAGTCTGCCCTCCGGAGTCTGAATCCTGCGAAGTGGCCCATGTAGATTTTGGAAGTGGGTTTGGGGCCGTTTACACAAGGAATTCCAGGCTCCCTAAGAGATGGAGTACCTCCAGGTGGGCATTCTGTAGTAGCTTTAAAGTGCTGTGGGAAAATAACCCAAATCTAGAATTCTTACACCAGGCAAACTCTTACTCGGGAGAGAAGGTGAAATAAAGACACTTTCATAGGACAGAACATTTCAGAGGTCTATCTCATAGGATATTGTAAACTAATTAAATTCATTTATGTAATATGCTTAGGCCAATGCCTAGTATGGAAATAACCATTCTATAAATGTTAGCTATTGATCTGAATAAGGGAAGAATAAAAGGACATCCTTGAACATACTTCCAAGTTCAGTCACTCAGTCCTGTCCAACTCTTTGCGGCCCCATGGACTGCAGCACGCCAGGCCTCCCTGTCCATCACCAACTCCCGGAGCTTACTCAAACTCATGTCCATTGAGTCTGTGATGCCATCCAGCCATCTCATCCTCTATCATCCCCTTCTCCTCCTGCCTTCAATCTTTCCCAGCATCAGGGTCTTTTCCAATGAGTCAGCTCTTCACATCAGGTGGCCAAGATATTGGAGTTTCAG
>NW_011494787.1:10604201-10605071 GCF_000754665.1 Bison bison bison
AGCATCAATTCTTCAGCGCTCAGCTTTCTTTATAGTCCAACTCTCACATCCATACATGACTACTGGAAAAACCATAGCTTTGACTAGATGTTCCTTTGTTGGCAAAGTAATGTCTCTGCTTTTTAATATTCTATCTAGGTTGGTCATGACTTTTCTTCCAAGGAGTAAGTGTCTTTTAATTTCATGGCTGCAGTCACCATCTGCATTAATTTTGGAGCCCCCCAAAATGAAGTCTCTCACTGTTTCCACTGTTTCCCCATCTATTTGCCATGAAATAATGGGACCAGATGCCATGATCTTAGCTTTCTGAATGTTGAGTTTTAAGCCAGCTTTTTTCATTCTCCTCTTTTACTTTCACTAAAGTAAAGTAAAGTAAACTAAAGAGGCTCTTTAGTTCTTCTTCACTTTCTGCTATAAGGGTGGTATCATCTGCATATCTGAGGTTATTGATATTTCTCCCAGCAGTCTTGATTCCAGCCTGTGTTTCATCCAGTCCAGCGTTTCTCATGATGTACTCTGCATAAAAGTTAAATAAGCAGGGTGACAATATACAGCCTTGATGTACTCCTTTCCCTATTTGGAACCAATCTGTTGTTCCATGTCCAGTTCTAACTGTTGCTTCTTGACCTGCATACAGACTTCTCAGGAGGCAGGTTAGGTGTTCTGGCATTCCCATCTTTTGAAGAATTTTCTGCAGTTTGTTGTGATCCACACAGTCAAAGGCTTTGGCATAGTCAATAAAGCAGAAGTAGATGTTTTTCTGGAACTCTCTTGCTTTTTCTATGATCCAATGGATGTTGGCAATTTGATCTCTGGTTCTTCTGCCTTTTCTAAATCCAGCTTGAACATCTGGAATTTCATGGTTCACGT
>NW_011494787.1:10605677-10609755 GCF_000754665.1 Bison bison bison
GCCCATCTTTGCATGAAATGTTCCCTTGGTATGTTGAATTTTCTTGAAGAGATCTCTAGTCTTTCCCATTCTATTGTTTTCCTCTATTTCTTTGCACTGATCACTGAGGAAGGTTTTCTTATCTCTCCTAGCTATTCTTTGGAACTCTGCATTCAAATGGGTATATCTTTCCTTTTCTCCTTTGCCTTTCGCCTGTCTTCTTTTCATAGCTGTTTGTAAAGCCTCCTCAGACAACCATTTTGCCTTTTTGCATTTCTTGGGGATGGTCTTGATTTCTGTCTCCTGTACAATGTCCCAAAGCCTCCATCCATGGTTCTTCAGGCACTCTGTCTATCAGATCTAATACCCTGAATCTATTTGTTGCTTCCACCATATAGTCATAAGGGATTTGATTTAGGTCATACCTGAATGATCTAATGGTTTTTCCCTACTTTCTTCAATTTAAGTCTGAATTTGGCAATAAGGAGGTCATGATCTGAGCCACAGTCAGCTCCCAGTCTTGTGTTTGCTGACTGTATAGAGCCTCTCCATCTTTGGCTGCAAAGAATATAATTAATCTGATTTCAGTATGGACCATCTGGTGATGTCTATGTGTAGAGTCTTCTCTTGTGTTGTTGGAAGAGTGTGTTTGCTATGGCCAGTGCATTCTCTTGGCAAAACCCTGCTTCATTCTGTACTCCAAGGCCAAATTTGCCCATTACTCCATGTATTTCTTGACTTCCTACTGTTGCATTCCAGTCCCCTATAATGAAAAGGACAGCTTTTTTGGGTGTTAGTTCCAGAAGGTCTTGTAGGTCTTCATGTTTGCATGCATGCTAAATCACTTCAGTCATGCCTGACTCTTTGTGACCCTATGGATTGTAGCCTGCCAGGCTATCTTGTCCAAGGGATTCTCTAGGCAAGAATACTTGAGTGGGTTGCCACTCCGTCCTCTGGGGGATCCTCCAGAACCAGGGATCGAACCTTCGTCTCTTGCATCTCCTGCATTGGGAGGTGGGTTCTTTACCATTAGCACCACCTGGAAAGCCATAGGTATTCATAGAACCTTTCAACTCAGCCTCCTTGGCATTAGTGGTTGGGGCATAGACTTGGATTACTATGATGTTGAATGGTTTGCCTTGCAAACAAACTGAGAAAATGCTGTCATTTTTGTGACTGGACCCAAGTACTGCATTTCATACTCTTGTTGACTATGAGGACTACTCCATTTCTCCTAAGGGATTCTTGCCCACAGTAGTAGATATAATGGTCTTCTGAATTATATTTGCCTTTCCTGCCCATTTTAGTTCACTGATTCATAAAATGTTGACGTTTACTCTTGCCATCTCCTGTTTGACCACTTCCAATTTATCTTGATTATGGCCTGACATTCCAGGTTCCTATACAATATTGTTGTTTACAGTGTGAGACTTTACTTTCACCACCAGACATCCACAACTGGGCGTCGTCTTTGCTTTGGCTCAGCCTCTTCATTCCTTCTGGAGCTATTTCTCCACTCTTCTCCAGTAGCATATTGGACACCTGCCAATCCAGGGGGCTCATCTTTCAATGTCACATCTTTTTGCCTTTTTGTACCGTTCATGGGGTTCTTGGGTCAAGAATGCTGAAGTGGTTTGTCACTTCCTTCTCCAGTGGACCTCGTTTTGTCATATCTCTCTGCCATAAGCCAGCCGTCTTGCGTGGTCCTATATGGCATGCTTCAAAGTTTCATTGAGTTATACAAGGCCACCATTTTGGTTCATTTTCTGTGATTGTGGCTTCCATTCTGTCTGCCCTCTGATGGATGGGAGTGCATGCTTCCTGATGGGAGGGACTGGCTATGGGGAAAACTAGGTCTTGCTCTGGTGGGCAGGGCCATGCCCAGTATATGTTTAATCCAGTTTTCTGATGATGGGTGGGGCTGTGCTCCCTCCCTGTAGTTTGGACTGAGGCGGCTCAGTCCTTGAGTTTGCAGTCTCTGTGGTGGAGCTATAGGGTCTACGGTAGGGGTAATGGTGACCTCCTCCATAAGGACTTATGCCAGTATGTTGCGCCTCCCAGGACTGTTTCTGTCAATACCTCTGACCCTGTGGCAGGCCACTGTTGACCCATGCCTCTGTAGGAGGCTCCCATACACTCATAGGCAAGTCTGGCTCAGTCTCTTGTGGGGTCAGTGCTCCTTTCTCCTGGGTCCTGGAGCACATATGGTTTTGTCTTTTCCTTCTAAAAGTCTGTTTCCCCAGTGCTGTGGGAGTTTTATGATCAAATCCCACTGACATTCAAAGTCAGATCCCCTGGGGATTCCCAGTCCCTTTTGCCAGGTCCCCAGGTTTGGAAGTCTGTTGTGGGCCCTCGAACTTTCGCAACAGCGTGAGAACTTCTTTGGTATAGCTGTTCTCCAGTTTGTGGATCGCCCGTCCAGCAGCTCTGTAGTGGGGCTAATGGCGACCTCCTCCAAGAGGACTTGTGCCACCTGCCGGGCCTCCCAGCACTGCTACTGCCAGTGCTCCTGTCCCTGTGGGAGGCCACTGCTGACCCATGCCTCTGCAGAAGACCCTCAAACACTCAGAGGCAGGTCTGGCTCAGTCTCTTGTGGGGATCACTGCTCCTTTCCGTGGGTTTTGGTGCACACAAGATTTTGTGTATGCCCCCCAAGAGTCTCTGGCAGATATGAAGTTTGATTTTAAATGTGATTGCACCCCTCCTACCATCTTGCTGCTTCTCCTTTGTCCTTGGACGTGGAGCAGCTTTTCTTGGTGGTTCCAACATTCTCTTTCTGATGGTTGTTCAGAAGCTAGCTGTGATTTTGTGTTCTCACAGGAGAAGATGAGCACATGTCCTTCTACTCCACCAAATTAAATTTGTAGACTCTTTGGGTAGTGTGGACATTTTAACAATATCAATTCTTCCAATCTAAAATGCAAGATATCTTTGCATTTCTTTATGTGGTTTTCAGATTCCTTCAGTAATATTTTATAGTTTTCAGAATATAGGACTCTCACCTCTTTGGTTAAGTTTGTTCATAGGTATTTTTCTCTTTTTGATGGGATTTTGTTTTATTTTTTCTTTATTATTGCTTGTTTTTCTTTAATTTTATATTGAAATATAGTTGATTTACAATGTTGTATTAATATTTTGTACAATGAGGTGATTCAGTTGTATATATAAACACATTCCTTTTCATATCTTTTCCATCATGGTTTATCACAGGATATTGAATACAGTTCCCTGTGCTATTCAGAAGGATTTTGTCATTTATCCACTGTGTGTATTATCGTTTGCATCTAACCTAAAACTCTTGCTCTATCCCTCCCCACTTCCTCTCCCCCTTGACAACCACAAGTCTGTTCTCTGTGAGTCTGTTATGTTTTATAGATAAATTTATTTGTGTCATATTAGATTCCACATACAAGTGATTTCATATAGTATTTGTCTTTCTCTTCCTGACTTAGTTCACTTAGTGTGATAATCTCTAGGTTCATCCATATTGCTGCAAATGGTGGTAGTTTGTTCTTTTTATGGCTGAGTAGTATTCCACTGTATATGGACATTTAGGTTCTTTCCATGTTATGGCTATTATGAATAATGCTGCTACGAACAGAGGGTTGCATGTATCTTTTTGAATTGTAGTTTTGTCCTGATATATGCCCAGGAGTAGGATTCCTGGATCGTATGATAATTCCGTTTTTAGTGTTCTGAGGAACCTCCATACTGTTTTCCATAATGGCTGCACCGACTACATTCTCACCAACAGTGTGGGAGGGTTAGAAAATAGAATCCAACAACTCATTAAAGAGGTCTTACACCATAGTCAAGTGATGGGATTTTAAGTGGGATTTTTTTTTTTTTGCTTTCTCTTTCTGATGGTTCATTATTAGTATATAGAAAAGTGACACGTGACAGTATCTTTAAAAAGATGGCTAACACTTCCCTGATGGTCCAGTGGCTAAAACTCCACACTCCCAGTGCAGGGGGCCTGGGTTTGATCCCTGATCAGAGAACTAGAACTCACTGGAAGAAACCCTGAATGCTGAGAAAGGAGGATTCTGAGGGCAGGAGGAGAAGGGGGTGACAGAGGATGAGATGATTGGATGGCAAT
>NW_011494787.1:10611396-10613603 GCF_000754665.1 Bison bison bison
ATGGAACGTTCCAGGGTGTGATTATTTAGTAATAACCTAATATCTTTAAATACTTCCATGCAAATGAGATGTCTTCTGACTGAATTGCTAATAAGAGAGAGTGCAGGGCACAGATAACACTCTCAGGCACATGTGGAGACATATCCCAATATCATTTCATCTTGTCATAACCTTCAATTTAAAGAGGACAGGAACTGAGAGGGAGTCAATTAAATACTAGCAGGTACATGAGTGTGTCTGTGTGTTTATTAAGTGTTCTGCCTCATCCTCTAGGTCGAGGGCTCCCGGCAGGACAAGCTGAAGTAGAGATGATAGAACGTGCCCGGGAGAAGCGTGCTTGGGAAGACACCCTGCCCCCTCTGAGTGACACCTCCCAGTTTGAGAAAAGGAGGCGGATGATGAATGCCATGGAGAGGAAGGAGTGGGCCTTCAGAGAGCAGGAGATTGAGAAGTAGGTTCTCAGCTACCCAGACAGTTGCTCCTACACTGATGGAATTAATGTTAATACTTTTAAGCAACAGAGCAAATAGAGTTCCCAAATGTAAGGGTTTAAAAGCAATCCTTAACCTGTAGAGTTAGGAGACTGGGTTTCAGGAGCAATAGCTCCATTATTTTTTCTCCAATAATATAAATATATATATAATGCCTTCTTTATGTGTGAAGTTCAGTGTGGAACCCAGATTTGAACAGTTCCTCATGGGATCTCTGATCTCTTTTTTCTTTAGTAACTTATCTGGGCTGTCACAGAATTCCACTGATTTTTGCAAAATGTCTTTCAGACTGTCCCTTTCTGTTCCTTACCAGTGCCAGGGTCCCTCAACTTTGACCCTCTTCCTATCCATTAAACAGCCTCCTGGCTGACCCTGTCTCTTCCCCCGGTACCAGATTCAGTCAGGACCTCTTGGGTTCTAGCTGCAGCTAATAAGGCATTTATATTTAAAAGACAAACTGTGGACTTAACTCTTCAGTTAAGAGATGACCTCACAGTACATAAGTAACAATATGCTAGGGTATTTCTGGTTGAATTTTTAGCCATTTTAACTGATGTATTTTCAGTAATGAGATTGTCTCTGAATATGTAGAAATGATGAGGACCAAAAAATTCTAGCTCCTTAGCAAGAAGAGGGGGAAGGGAAGTTCTTGAGGTGCCCTTTGTTCCTGTGCTGAGGTGCTTCGTTGCTCATAGCATTGCTACCAAGCCCCTGACAATGTGCTGTCTCTGCTGAGGCCCCACTTCTCCCTTGTCAGTGTGGCAAATCTCAACCCTTTTGACCCTCAAGTGCTGAGTTAATGCCTACTGTGAAGAAGCCTTTCCCACCACCCCGCTCCTTCCTTTTGATCAACTGGGAATAGCACTGACAGAGGTGCTCTGCCATTTCTTCTCCCGCAGAAGTCTTTTCATTCTTCTGCCCTGGTGTTTTGATCCCTGTGTTGTAAATGTTGGTTTATATGCCTACTTCACTGAAACAGTGCTCCTTGAGACAGTGCATTTTATCTTGTTCACCATTGTTTTATTCCCTGCCTGGCATACGTATTTGACAAATAAGTGATTGAATAAATTATTATGTAAATTTTCAAGTAAGGGTAAAATGTTCAAATCTCCATTTTAGAAAGGCAAATCTTGACCACTACATGGAACAAAGATTAGAAGGAGGTGAGACTAGACTAACACTCAGAGTCCGAGTCAGGAGAGAGATGACCAAGACATGAGTAGGGAACAGATGTAAGAAGTGTTTTAGAGGAGGGAAGAAAGTAGGAGAAGGAGTAGATTTCTGGGGGAATAAAATGAGTGAGGTTTTTTTGAAGGGATAATTGGAGATTCAAGTAGGTGGAAGTTCCAGTTCAGAAATATCCGGGCTGAAGTAGATATTTTGAAGTCATATGTACACATAAGCAAGGTAGTCCTGGAGAACAATGAGAAGGTGAAGTAAAGGGAGGTGAAGAATGAATATCCGTATGTGTCAGATGCTGGCATTTTCGCAGTCACCACTTAAGGTAGCATGCCACAACCACATTTCCTCTCAACCCTCCTGTTCCTTAACCCTCCAGCCATACCCGTTGGCCTGAAACTGGGGACAAACATTTTCCTGTTCACTTAGGCCCTTCTGCCTAGAGATACACCCATACAATATTCTTCTTATATAAAGACTATTGAGTGTCTACTCCAACCCCCAGTTCATTTCCCACACTTTTGCCACAGTGGTCTT
>NW_011494787.1:10617120-10645254 GCF_000754665.1 Bison bison bison
GCTTCTTCTTCTTCTTTTTTTTACTTTCTTAGCAAATTTTATTCATTTTTATTTATTGGAGGATAATTGCTTTACAATGTTGTGTTGGTTTCTGTCATACAACATGAATCAGCTGTAAGTATACATATATCCCCTTCCTCTGGAGCCTCCCTCCCACCCCTCTTGATCGTCACAGGGCACTGAGCTGAGTTCCCATCTGGATGACGAGATGCTTCTCGTGGGGCTTTTGCAGAGATATACTACACTCCAAAACTGCACTTTGTCTTGGGCAGCAATGTCCAGTAGTTCTCAACACACAAGCCTATATTTTTTTCTCCTCTCTAGACCTTTCTGGTGGTTGCCTGTGTTGTGCTGAATCAGTTTTACCACCTCATTTCAAACCATAGGAAAACCTCTTGGAGGGCATTCTCCCCATTTGCAGAAGTCACGGTACTTTCTAAAAATGGTTCTGACTTGGGATCTACCCAATAAAATATGACACAGCATTGATGTATAACAAGTTTCTAGCACGCAGGATTACTGTTGGTTTTAATAGTGTAATAGGCCTTATTTTTTTCCTTTAAATTTGTTAGCATCATGAAGAAAGGGAGTCATGCTCAGCATCCCTCTCATCTAGTTTAAACTCAGCTAAATGAGAAAGTTTGATGGTCATCCCATGAGCCAACTGTACAGCTTCATCCATTAGCTGGCCTTTCTCTTTTCTTAATTGGACTATAGGTGTTCAGACTTGTATACTTTTGAATCTGTAGGTTATGATTGTAGTGCTTAGTCTTTATGCTGCATCAGAATCACCTGGAGGGCTTGTTAAAACACGTGCTGCTGGGCCCTACCCCCAGAGTTTCTGATTCAGTAGGGGAGAGAGGCCTGGAATATTGGCATTTTTTGCAAGTTTCCAGGGGATGCTGATGCTTCAGGGACCACACTTTGAGACTGATTTATGACATACCCTCATCACTGGTCCAAGCATGTTTGTTTGTTCAGTTAGTAATAGCATAAGAATCCAGGGCTTCTCTGGTGGCTCAGACAGTGAAGAATTTACCTGCAGTGCAGGAGACGTGGGTTCACTCCCTCAACTGGAAAGATCCCTGGGAGAAGGAAATGAACAGTATTCTTCCCTGGAGAATTCCATGGATAGAGGAGCCTGGCAGGCTATAGTCTGTGGGGTCGCAAAGGGTCGGACACTACTGAGCAACTAACACTTTGACTTTCCAGGGAACTCACACTGAAGATTAAAATTAGGTCCTTGACGATACAAGAATTAGGACATTTAAAATAGTATATCTATGTGGTTCTTTCCTACCTCATCCTGCAGTCTCTTTACTGATTCTGACTTCTATGTTCATCATTTTCTCACCTTCTATAAGATTGTTTTATAGATATTCTTATTAGAGTATGGAAGTTCCCATCTATTCCTAACCTACTGAAGCTTTTAATAATGTGCTTATGTTGAATTTTATCAAATGTTTTATCTGCATCTATTGAGATAATTATATAGTTTTTCTTTTAAAAAATTACTATTCTAATAAGGAACATTTATAGCTTTTTATAAATGTTAATTTATCCTCACATACTTAGTACCTCCCTGAAGTACTTCCCTTCGTACTTCACATACTTAGCCATATTTGGGCTTCCCTGGTGGCTTAGCTGGTAAAGAATCCACCTACGATGCGGGAGACCTGGGTTTGATCCCTGGGTTGGAAAGATCCCCTGGAGAAGGGAAAGACTATCCACTCCAGTATTCTGGCTTGGAGAATTGCCTGGACTGTATAGTCCATGGGGTTGCAAAGAGTTGGACATGACCGGGTAACTTCCACTTAGTATGAACATAACATGGTCAGAGTGTATTATTTTTATTACATTGTTGGATTTGATATACTGATATTTTGTTCAGAATTTTTTTTGTATATTCATGAGGGAAATGGCTTTTTCTTACTCAGAAAGAAAAACTATATGACTATATGTGACACTGGTCTTAGAGTTATATACATCTTCTGAAATGGACTGGAGAGTATTCCTTCTTTCCTTCTTTGGGAAGAGTTTCAATAAGTTTAAGATGATCTATTTCTTCAGTTTGGTACCTATTCGTATAAAATTTTCTGAGATGTTTTCTTCATGGGAAAATTCTTAAACACTCCTTCAGTTTTCTTACAACTTGTAGAACTTTGTGTGTCATATTGGTAAATTGTATTTTCTTTACAAATTCTGTTTCATCTAACCTTTCAGCATTTTTTCATATGGTTGTTGATAGTATTACTTTAAAATCTTTTTTAGTGTTTATCTATAATCATGCCCATTCTTTTCATTCATCAAGTTATTTGTCCTTTAACTCTTTTTCCTTAATCAACTTTACTGAAGGGTTGTTTATTTTCTTGGTATTTTTTTTCAAACATTGAACTTCTGATTTTGTTGATTTTCTCTGTTGTGTATATTTTTTCGGTTTCATTAGTTCCCACTCATATTTATTTTATCTTTCTTTATACTTTCTTTGGTTCTGTTTTGTGGTTCTTTTCTTAACTTACAATAGAAATGTAGCTCATTAATTTTCAGGTACTCATCAGTTTCGTTTAATATTTAAAGCTAACCATTTCCTTCAAAACACTGATTTTGGTACATTCCATTAGTTTTGATATATAGTTTGGCATTATTGTTAATATCTTTTTTTAAACATTCATTATGATTTTTGAACCTGTGAGCATTTAACAATGTGTTTTAAAATTTCCAAACCTGCAGGAATTGTAACTAATTTTCTAATTAATTTCTCAATTGCTCTGTGGTCAGAGATCCTAGCCTGTATGACACCTATTCTTTGAAATTTAGTGAGGCTTGCTTTGTGAACTAGTATAATGATTTTACATATAAAATAATCTAAGTCCACCTTCAAATAATGTCATGCAGTTACTGTATAGCAGATTATTCCAATTATTATTATAATTAGAATTTATATATTATATAATAATAATTATTATTATTCTAATAATTATTCTAATTCCTCTGTACCATCCCTGTGACATTGCTGTCATTTATTTCACTGATTCCTATGCTATAATCACCCAATACATTTTTACTGTTACAGTTTTAGCAGTTATCCTTTATAGCAATTAAAAATATTTTATTTTACCTTTATTTATTCCACCTCTTCCACTCTTCCTTTTTTAAAAAAAGAATTATTTATTTATTTTTTATTTTATTTATTTATTTTTGGTTGCACTGGGTCTTTGTTGGTGTGCTCAGCTTTCCCCAGTGGCAGAGAACGGGGAATACTCTCCAGTTGCAGTGTGTGGGCTTCTGGTTGTGGTGACTTCTCTTGCTGTGGAGCACAGGCTCGATAGTGGCAGCACAGGGGCTCATTCCGTGGCATGTGGAATCTTCCCAGACCAGGGATCGAACCCTTGTCTCCTGCATTGGCAGGAGGCTTCTTTACCAGTGGGCCGCCAGGGAAACCTCACTCTTCCTTTCTTAAATAGATCCAAGTTTCTGACCTGTGGTCTTTATCTCCTTCCTGAAGAACTTATTTCAGCATTTATTACAGGGCAGGTCTACTGGGAGTGAACTCCCTCAATTTTATCTGTAAGTCTTTACTTCTCCTTTACTTTTTATTGAGATATAATTCATGTACCATAAACTTAACCTTATAAAGTATACAATTCATTTATTTTTAGCATACTTAAGGATTGTTCTCCCACTTACCTGTGGTAATAGGATGATACGCAGTTTCTCAATTTATGAGAGAGAAAAGCATTCAGTATGGTAATGTTTTGGAGAAGGAAATAGCAACCCACTCCAGTGTTCTTGCCTGGAGAATCCCAGGGACGGGGGAGCCTGGTGGGCTGCCGTCTGTGGGGTCTCACAGAGTCAGACACGACTGAAGCGACTTAGCAGCACGGTAATGTAATTCTTTGAAAGCAAAGTTATAAAACAGTAATAAAACTTACATTAATTTCATATTAAATATCACTCACCTTGTGTCTATGTTAAGATAGGCTATCCACTCCAAGACAGTCTTTTTTCTTATTAAAGTACAGTTGATTTACATTGTTAGTTTCAGGTATACACAGTGATTCAGTAGGTTGTCTTTTCATTTTGTTGATGGTTTCCTTTGCTGTGCAAAAGCTCAAGTTTAATTAGGTCCTATTTTTTTATTTTCGCTTTTATTTCTTTTGCCTTAAGAGTTGTTACTGTTGTTTAGTTACTATGTCATGTCCAACTCTTTTGTGAATCCGTGGACTGTAGTCCACCAGATTCCTCTGTCCATGAGATTTCCCAGACAAGAATATTAGAGTGGGTTGCCATTTCCTTCTCCAGGGGATCTTCCCAACCCAAGGATTGAACCCGTGTCTCCTGCACTGGCAGGTGGATTCTTTACCATTGAGCCACCTGGGAAGCCCTTGGCTTAGGAGACAGATCCATAAAAGACATTGCTAAAATTTATGTCGAAGAGTGTTCTGCTTATGTTCTTTACTAGGAATTTTATGGTCTCCAGTCTTACGTGGAGGTCTTTAATCCATTTATTTTTGTATATGATGTGAGCAAAGTTTCTAGTATTATCCTTTTAAAAAATTATTTATTAATGTTTTGGTTGGACTGGATCTTCATTGTTGTGCGCGGGCTTTCGCCAGTTGCAATAAACAGGGGCTACTCTTTTTTGCAGTGCACAGATTTCTCATTGCAGTGGCTTCTCTTGTACAGCACAAGCTCTAGGCACACAGCCTTCAGTAATTGTGACACAGGGGCTCATTAGTTGTGGCTCACAGGCTCTAGAGTGCATGAGTTCAGTAGTAGTGGTGTACGGGCTTAGTTGCCTGCAGCATGTGGAATCTTCCTGGATCAGGGATCAAACCTGTGTCCCTTACACTGGCAGGCAGATTCCTATCGACTGTACCACCAAGGAAGTCCTCTAACATTATCCTTTTACATGTTACTGTCCAGTTTTTGCAGCACCACTTATTGAAGAGACTGTCATATCTCTATTGTATATTCTTGTGTCTTTCGTCAAAGATTAATTGAAAATAAATGCATGGGTTTATTTCTGAGCTCTTTGTTCTGTTGATCTATGTGTGTCTCTTTATGGCAGTATCATACTGTCTTGATTACTGTAGCTTTGTAGTATAGTCTGAAGCCAGGGAGCATGTTAACTCCAGATTTATTCTTTTTCCTTAAGATTGCATTAGTAATTTGGGGTCTTTTGTGATATAAAATTTTGGGGTTATTTGTTTTGGTTCTGTTGAAAATGTCATGGATATTTTGATAGGGATTGCATTAAATATGCAGATGGCTTTGTATGGACATTTTAACTATTAATTCTTCCAATCCAAGAACACAGGTTATATTTCCATTTCTTTGTATGATTTTCAGATTTCTTCATCAGTGTTTTATAGTTTCAGAGAACAGGTATTTGTCCTCAGGGGTAAGTTTAGTCTTTGGGTATTTTATTCTTTTCGATGTGTTTTCAAATGGGACCATTTCTTTATAATTCTCTTTATGGTATTTCATTATTAGTATATAGAAAAGCAACAGATTTCCATATATTACTCTTGTATCCTATAACTTTAGTGAATTAATTCATTGGTTCTAATAGTTTCTTGTGGAAACTTTAGGTTTTCTATATATAGTATCATATCATTTGCAAATAGTGACAGTTTTACTTCTTCTCTTCCAATTTGGATGGATTTTTTTCTTGTCTGATTGCTGTGATGAGAACTTCCAATACTACATTAAATAGAAGTGGCAAGAGTTGGCATTCTTACCTTGTTTCTGATTTTGGAGAAAAAACTTTCAGTTTTTCACCATAGAGTATGTTATTCCTTGTGGGTTTGTGATAAATTACTTTTATTATATTGAGATATGTTTGCTCTGTATCCACATTACTGAGAGTTTTTATCATGAATGGATGTTGCATGTTGTCAAATGTTTTTTCTGTGTCTGTTGAAATGATAATATGATTCTTGCCTTTCCTTTTGTTAATGTGATGTATCATATTAATTGGTGAATATTGAACCATCTTTGCATCCCTCAAACAAATCCCATTTGATCATGGTGTGTGATCCTTTTTATTATTGTTGATTGGGTTTGGTGATATTTTGTTGAGGATTTTTGTATCTATACTCATTAAATTTATTGGCTTGTAATTTCCCTTTTTTTTTTCAGTATCTTTGTCTGGTTTTGATATCAGAATAATGGTAGCCTCAGAATGATTTTGAAAGTGTTCCATCCTCATCTTTATTTTGGAAAAGTTTGAGAAGGTTACTTTGGTAGAATTCCCTTGTAAAGCCATCTCATTCTGAACTTTTGTTTGCTGGGAATTTTATTGTTTTTATTTTGTTCATTTGGTTTTGATGGGTTTTTTTTTGTTTTTGTTTTTACAAATTCAAGTCACTAATAATGATCTATCTGTTCAGATTATCTATTTCTTCCTGATTCAGTCTTGGACACATTATGAATATATTATGGCCCTCCCTTCTGATTTGCAGAGTTTCTGCTGAAAAATCAGCTGATTGCTTTATGGGGGTTCCCTTGTATATGACTCTTTGTTTTTCTCTTGCTCCTTTCAGAATCCTGAGTTTAACCATTGCCATCTTAATTATGTCTTAGTGTGGGTCTGTTTGGGTTCATCTTGTTTGGGACACCATGTGCTTCCTGTATCTGAATACGTTTCCTTCTTCAAGTTTGGAAAGTTTTCAGTAATACTTCTAACAGATATACTTTGACCCTTTTCTCTCTCTTTTCTTCTTCTGGAACCCTTATAACACAAATGTTGATATTTTTGATGTTGTCCCATAGATCCATTAAACTATTCTCATTTTTTTTGTTTTCCATTTCCTATTCTGATTAGATGATTTCTGTTATTCTGTCTTCCAGATCACTCATGTCTCTTCTTTATCACCAGTAACCTATTCATGCCTTCTAATGTGTTTTCTTTGTTTCAGTTATGTATTCTTCTTTATTTATTTATTTATTATTTATTATATTCTTCTTTATTATTCTTTATTTCAGTAAAGTATTCTTCTTTGTTCTGACTAGTCCTTTTTTATATTTTTTCGTTCCTTGTTAAAATTCTCATGATGTTCATCTATCCTTTTTCCTAATTCAGTTGGCACACTTATTACTGATGCTTCAAATTCTTTATCTGATAAATTGTTTATTTCTGTTGAGTTAGTTGTTTTTTCAGTTTTTTTTAATGTCTATATTTATTTAGTTGGCTGTGCTGGGTCTTAGTTGAACTATGTGGGATCTTTAGTCATGGCACACTGATTCTTAGTTGCAGCATGTGGGATCTAATTCCCTAACAGGGGATCAAACTTGGGCTGCTGAGTTGGGAACATGGAGCCTTAGCCACTGGACCACCAAGGAAGTCTCTTTCAGGGGTTTTGACTTACTCTTTCAATTAAGACACATTCCTCTGTCTTCTCATTTTGGTTTTCTTTCTGTTTCTATGAAATTAGATGAAACGGTTACCTGTTGTGGTCTTGAAGGGGTGTCCTTATGTGGAAGCATCCCTATACAGTCTGTCTGTACCTAGTGGCTTTGGTGGGAGAGTGGGTTTGACATGAACTCAAGTGATGTTTTCTCAGGGCTGGCATCTATCACCTTGGTAGGAGGTGGGGCTGGAGGTGGACGTGCTAGGGCTGACGCCAGTTGTAAGACACTTTCCCCTCTGCTTGGTGGCCATACTGCCCTGTTGAGGGTGAGTTCCTATACCATGTTGTTGTAGCAGAAGCCCTGAGGATCAGGTCAAAGCTGGCTCCATTCCTTCCAAGTGTACACTCTCCCCCTTCCTAGCACTGGCGCGCTTGCCCCAGATGAGAATAATGCTGGAGCAAGGAGGGTGGCAGGGGTAGTTGGCATGGATTAGAGTGCAAACCTTGGCACAGGCCATAGTGGTCCTAGTAGGACCAGAGATCTGGACTATCCCTGCTGCTCTGCCTCTGTAAGAACCAGAGATGGCTGTCCCCCCACCTTGTTCAGATGCTGTTTTATGTCTGAACCACTTCTGTATCTCACAGCCAAGTTCCCAAGAGGGCTGGAGCGTTCTCTTGGCTCAGGCTGGTCTGCACGCCGAGGCATTCATGAGAAACCAACCAGCCACCCATGCAATTTTCAGCCCACCCTCTTTGTTCTGCTTTATGAGCAATCAAGCATGCATGTGCTCTTCACAAGCAGAGTCCAGGCTTCCTACAGTCCTCCTGTTACTCCCACTGGCTCTCTAACCAGCCAAGGAGACTTGTCATCCCTGTGTCAGACCCCTGGGCTGGGATGCCCAATATATGATTCAAACTGCTCACTCTCTTGGGAAGATCTCTGCCTGTGTTAACCTCCTCCTCTTCTGAATCCCCTGGGAAATCTCACCTTAATCACTTCTCTCTTCTTTCTGCCCAATTCTGTATGGGTCTTACAGCTGTGTTTGTGCAAGAGTCTGTGAGTCTCTGGGTAATTTTCACTGAGAATCGTTCCACATGTGTATTTGTAGAACAGTTTTTGGAAAAATTAAATATATTTTTGATATGCTCAGTGGAGAAAGTGAGTTCTGCATCCTACTCCACCGTCTTGATCTCTTTCTTCAGACAAATTAGACTTTAAAACACTGTCCACTGAGTCTGCTGTTGTCCAGCCGTGCCCTCTACATCGCTAGCTCCCACACAGCAGTCAGTTCTCTGTAGTATATGACTGGTGATTCCTTCCTTCTTGAAACTGTTTTTTCAATTGAACTCTGTAGCACAGCTTCCTTGTTTGGTCTTACTTCACTGAATTTAACACAACTCTTGGACACGATGCTCCATATGATACTTAGGTGATCATGATGACATGAAAATGTAGTCAATAGATTTTTACACAGAGACACTTGCACATGTACATAACAGATAAATTTATTAACTGTATGGCATGATGATTATTTACTGTGCATTAGATGGAAGTGGATAACAATGAAGGTCTTTGTCTTTGTGGTCTCCGTGTTGAATAGACTGAGGAGGAGGAAGATGAGAGGTTGGTCTTGCTGTCTCAGAGGAGGCAGAGGTGGGAGAGATAAAGGAGGTGGAAGGGGAGGCCAGAGAGGTAGGCACACGCAGCGTAACTTTACAGAAATACATTTAATTGCTGTCTGACTTTTTTTGGTTTTTCATTTCTCTGAAAATGTTTCTATATGGTCCCAATCCTTCTTTCATCATTTGCTTTTTGTTTCAGTGCCATAGAACTGAACATAGAAGGGTCTATGTCTTATGTGAAGTCAAATGCAGCCTTGAGTAATCAAAATTGTTCTCCCAGATCATCCATCGTGGTTTTCTGTCACGGGTTCTGCTGCAGTCTCTTTCTCACTGTATGGCACTCATTTGGAAGCAGTCACCTCCATCAAGTCATCTTCTGTTCATTCCTCTGGTGTGGTATCCTTCTATTGTTGTTGCTCAGTCACTAAGTTGTGTCCAGCTCTGCGACCCCCATGAACTGCAGCATGTGAGGCTCCCCTGTCCTTCACTATCTTCCCAAGTTTGCTAAAACTCATGTCCACTGAGTCAGTGATACCATCCAACCATCTCATCCTCGGTCACCTCCTTCTCCACTTACTCTTATTTTTTCCCAGCATCAGGGTCTTTTCCAGTAAGTCAGCTCTTCACATCAGATGGCCTAAGTATTGGAGCTTCAGCTTCAGCACCAGCCCTTCCAATGAATATTCAGGGTTGATTTCCTTTAGGACCGACTTGTTTGATCTACCTGCTGTCCAGGAGACTCTAAAGTTTTCTCCAGCACCACAGTTCAAAAGCATCAATTCTTTGGCACTCAGATCCATGTCTTGAAACCCTTCACCCCCACCACCACCTTTTTAGCTGTCTCCAGAATCTCTTCCATGATTTCCTTGAATGGCTTTGTCATGAATCCTGTGAAGTCATTCATAAAATCTGAACACAGTTTTCTCCAGCAGGAATTTATTGTTTGGGGCTTATTGACTTTCAAAACTTTTTCTGTAACAGTGATGGCATCTTCAGTGGCAGACTTGCATGGTGTCTGCATTAATAATCCTTTAATAAATAATCCTTTCCATAAAGTACCATGTGTAACAAGCCTTAAAGGTCCTTATGGCCCGCTGATCTAGAGGCCAAATTACAGCCATTGTGTTCAGGGGCAAGTAGATCACTTTGACACCTTTGTTGTTGAACTCATGGGATTCTGAATGGCCAGGTATGACCTAAATCAAATCCCTAATGATTATATAGTGGAAGTAACAAATAGACTCAAGGGATTATATCTGATAGAGTCCCTGAGGAACTTATAGATGGAGGTTTATAACACTGTATGTGAGGCAGTGACCAAAACCATCCCCAAGAAAAGGAAATGCAAGAAGGCACAGTGGTTGTCTGAGGAGGCATTACAAATAGCTGAGAAAAGAAGAGATGAGAAAGTCAAAATAGAAAGGAAAAGATATATCCATCTGAATGAAGATTTCCAGAGAATAGCAAGGAGAGGTAAGAAAGCTTTCTTAAGTGAACAATGCAAAGATATGGAGGAAAATGACAGAATGGGAAAGACTAGATATCCCTTCAAGAAAACCAGAGATACAAAGAGAACCTTTCATACAACGATGGGCACAATAAAGGACAGAAATGGTAAGGACCAAACAGAAACTGAAGACATTAAGAAGAGGTGGCAGGAATACACAGAACTGTACAAAAAAATGTCTTAATGACCCAGGTAACCACAATGATGTGGTCACAGACCTAGAGCCAGACATCCTGGAGTGTGAAGTCAAGTGGACCTTATTAGGAAGTGTTACTGCAAACAAGGCTAATGGAGGTGATTGAATTCCAGCTGAGCTATTTCAAATCTTAAAAGATGATGCTGTTAAAGCGCTGTATCAATATACCACCAAATTTGGAAAACTTACCAGTGGCCACAGGACTAAACAAGGTCAGTTTTCATTCCAACCCCAAAGAAGGGTAGAGTCAAAGAATGTTCAAACTACCATCCAGCTGTGCTCATTTCACATGCTAGCAAAGTAATGCTCACACTCCTTCAAGCTAGGCTTCAACAGTATATGAACCAAGACCTTCCAGATGTACAAGCTGCTGGATTTAGAAAAGGCAGAGAAACCAGAGATCAAATTGCCAACATCCATTGGATCATAGAAAAAGCAAGAGAATTCCAGAAAAACATCTACTTCTGCTTTATTGACTATGCCAAAGCCTTTGACTGTGTGGATCACAACAAGCTGTGGAAAATTCTTCAAAAGATGAGAATACCAGACCACCTGACCTGCCTTACTGAGAAATCTGTATGCAGGTCAAGCAGTAACAGTTAGAACTGGACATGGAACAACAGACTGGTTCCAAATTGAGAAAGGAGTACGTTAAGGCTGTACATTGTCACCCTGCTTATTTAACTTATATGGAGAGTATATCATGTGAAATGCTGGGCTGGATGGAGCTCAAGCTGGAATCAAGATTGCTGGGAGAAATATCAACAACCTCAGATATGAAGATGACACAACCCTAATGGCACAAAGCGAAGAGGAACTAAAGAGCCTCTTGATGAAAGAAAAAGATGAAGGTGATGAAGGTGAAAGAGGAGAGTGCAAATACTGACTTAAAAATCAACATTCAAAATATTAAGATTATGGCTTCTGGTCCCATCACTTCATGGCAAATAGATGGGGTAAAAATGAAAACAGTACAGACTATTTTCTTGAGCTCCAAAATCACTGCCGATGGTGACTGCAGCCATGAAATTAAAAGATGCTTGCTCCTTGGAAGAAAAGCTATGACAATCCAAGACAGCGTATTAAAAAGCAGAGACATCACTTTGCTGACAAAGGTCTGTTGAGTCAAAGTATGGTTTTTCCAGTGGTCATGTATAGATGTGAGAGTTGAACTATAGAGAAAGCTGAGTGCCAAAGAATTGGTGCTTTTGAACTGTGATGCTGGAGGAGTCTCTTGAGAGTCCCTTGGGTTGCAAGGAGATCAAACCAGTTGATTCTAAAGGAAATCAACCCTGAATATCCTTTGGAAGGACTGATGCTGAGGCTGAAGCTCTAATACTTTGTCCACCTGATGCGAAGAACTGACTCATTAGAAAAGACCCTGATACTGGGAAAGATTGAAGGCAAAGGAGAAGGGGATAACAGAGGATGAGATGGTTGAAGGGCATCACTGACTCAATGGACATAAATTTGAGCAAACTCTGGGATATGGTGAAGGACAGGGACGCCTGGTGTCTGTAGTCCATGGGGTTGCAGAGAGTTGGACATGACTTAGTGACTGAAAAACAATGAACATCAACAGGGACATTGTACAATATCTAAAGAACTTTAAGAGGCAGTTCTTTTTTGGCAAGGTACTTCCTGACTTTAGGAATAACACATTAATTAATAGAACCAATCCAGAAACCTTGCTTTCTTTTACAGCCAGAAGATTGGCAGCTGGTGATTGTCATTTTCCCTTCAAGGCTGGGGTCTTAGCAGCTTTGTAGATAAGGCAGTTCTGATCATAACCTAACTGCATTTGCACAAAACAGAGTTAGCATTTCCTCTCCTGCCTTGAATCCTGGTGCTTACTTCTCCTCCTTACTAAAAAGTATCCTTTGTGGCATTTCCCCCCAGAGTTGGGTACTCTCATCAGCATTAAAAACCTGTTCAGGAAGATATTCTTTCCCCTCAATGATTTTCTTAATGGTGTCTGGGAACGTATCTTCTGCCTTTTGGTCAGCAGAAGCTACTTCTGTTATCTTGGTTTAAGCCAAACCTCTTTAGAAAATTATCAAACCATCCTTTGCTGGCATTAAATTCTCCAGCTTTAATCCTCACCTTCCTTTTCTTAAAGTTCTCATATAATGACTTAAGTTTTTTTTTTTTAATCATGTGTATGTGCATGCATGCTCAATCGTGTCTAACTCTGTGCTACCCATGGAGTATATCCTACCATACTCCTCTGTCCAGGAATTTCCCAGGCAAGAATACTGGAGTGGGTTGCCATTTCCTACTCTAGGGGATTTCCCAACCCAGGGATTGAACCCACATCTCTTGCATTGGCAGGCATGTTCTTTACCACTAGTGGCATCTGGTAAGCTCTTTGAATCATATTAGAGTCTATAGGTGTGTCTTTCTTTTTTTCACCCAAAACTCATCAAATTATGCCCTATCCTTTACTTTTGACTGCGCTGGGTCTTTGTTTCTGCATTTCTCTAGGTGTAGCCAGTGGGGCTACTCTCCGGTTGAAGTGTGCAGGCTTCGCATTGCAGTGGCTTCTCTTGTTGCGGAGCACGGGCTCTAGAGCATGCGGGTGTCAGTAGTTGCAGCACGTGGGCTTAGTTGTTCCATGGCAGGTGGAATCTCCTTGGACCAGGGATTGAACCTATGTCCCCTGCACTGGCAGGCAGATTCTTAACCCACTGAACCACCAGGGAAGTCCAGGTATGCCTTTCTTATAGCAATCCTGCATCCACATGAAAGCTTCATTTTCAACATGAGATAAGAAGGTGTTTTGCAAATGGTGCAAGGTTTTCACATCTGCTTGTAACCATGGCTTATTGAATTTCCTTTTCTTTTTTCACAGTGGTCCTTACACTAGATTCATTTATCCTGAGATGGTGGGGAACTGCGGCTGCAAACCTCCATTTATCGTGCATATAAAGCACTTCACCTTTTTCTTGTAATATCATGACTTTTCTCTCCTCCTTGGGAGCAAACCCAGCATCACTAGTGGCACTTCATATGAGTCCCATGTTTTTACTCAAGGTTTATGGTATTGCACTAAACACAGTGAAAAATATACAAGAACTGCTAGAGATCACTTGTTACCATGACATGCAGTTTATTGCAGAGACGAATTGCTCCTTCAGATGCTTGGCATCACCTTACATTTTAAGTGGACATTCACAATGCTTGTTGTTGTTCAGCCACTCAGTCGTGTCCGACTCTTTGCAACTCGACAGACTGTAGAACACCCAGTTTCCCTGTCCTTCACCATCTCCTGGAGCTTGCTCAAACTCATGTCCATTGAATTGGTGATGCCATCCAACCATCTTGTCCTTTGTTGGCCCCTTCTCCTCTGCCTTCAATCTTTCCCAACATCAGGGTCTTTTCCAATGAGTCAGCTCTTCACATCAGGTGACCAAAGTATTGGAGCTTTAGCCTCAGTCTCAGTCCTTCCAGTGAATATACAGGGTTGATTTCCTTTAGGATTGACTGGCTTGATCTCCTTGCTGTTCAAGGGACTCTTGGAGTGTCTTCTCCAACACCACAATTCAAAAGCATCAATTCTTCAGCACTCAGCCTTCTTTATGGTCTGACTCTCACATCCATTCTTGACTACTGGAAAAGCCATAGCTGTGACTATATGGACCTTTGAAGGCAAAGTAACGTCTCTGCTTTTTAATGTCTCTAGGTTTGTCACAACACTTAAGTTCACAGCAAAAGCAACAGGAGGTAGTTATGAATTTATTATAGTAGTGTAGTATGTCCTACAGTTTTGTGCAGTTATCATTTAATACTGCATCTTTGTTTACATTTCTCTTGACTTTGAATGGCATTATGTGCATAAGTTCAATAAATTTTAACTTTTTATAATGGATTTGTGTGTAGTCTTGGGAAAGATTGAGGGCAGGAGGAGAAGGGGGTGACAGAGGATAAGATGGTTGGATGGCAACAATGACTCAATGGACAAGAGTTTGAGCAAACTCTAGGAGATGGTGAAAGACAGGGAAACCTGGTGTGATGCAGTCCATGGGGTTGCAAAGTCAGACACGATTTAGCGACTGAACAACAAAGTGGTAACACAGACTAATAGCTACATGTATTTTATGCATTCATGACATACCTGACTTTTTCTATATTTCTAGGCTGTGTGGTTCATATGGAAGTTTTTTCAAATTGCCAAAAATCTCCAAAAAATTTTCCAATATATTTATTGAAAAAAATCTGTATATAAGTGGATTCATGCAGTTCAAACCTATGTCATTCAAGGGTCAACTCTACTTTTAAACGACTGCTGCTTCCTGTTGATTCAGTAGTTTTGGTTATCATAGAGCTGTTATATATATATTTGCCATCAGATTTATTTTCAAGAAACTCAGAGCCTCTATTACAGCCATGGTAATTGGTTGTGGCTCCAAATTTTACTCATAATTAGCATATTTTTTATAAATCTTAACTCTTGACTTAGTGTTTGTTTTGTCACTTATTTATGTTTTTGTGGGAAAATAGTATAAAAATTATTAAATGATGAAAAAGTAATTAAAGTGTGGTTTTAAAATTTAAAATCACAGAGATCACATTTTTTGATACTTTTAAGCTAAAAACATCCCCCTATGTCTGAAAATGGAACCAATGAACAAAACCTGATGTCATGTATAATTCTGTCAGGATTTTTGATGATCAAAAGTAAAATATATATATATATATATATATATAATGTATATATATATATAATGTATATTGAAATAGAAACACATTCTTTCACAAGGAACCAGATTTAAAAATCTTGATGTGCTTGGCTTCAAGCCCAAAGTCAAGCTGTCTTCACTTGAAAACAATTGCCAATTAATATCCCTCATTTCCCCCATAACAATCAGATCAGATCAGATCAGATCAGTCGCTCAGTCATGTCTGACTCTTTGCGACCCCATGAATCGCAGCACACCAGGCCTTTCTGTCCATCACCAACTCCCGGAGTTAACTCAGACTCACATCCATCGAGTCAGTGATGCCATCCAGCCATCTCATCCTCTGTCATCCCCTTCTCCTCTTGCCCCCAATCCCTCCCAGCATCAAAGTCTTTTCCAATTAGTCAACTCTTCGCATGAGGTGGCCAAAGTACTGGAGTTTCAGCTTTAGCATCATTCCTTCCAAAGAAATCCCAGGGCTGATCTCCTTCAGAATGGACTGGTTGGATCTCCTTGCAGTCCAAGGGACTCTCAAGAGTCTTCTCCAACACCACAGTTCAAAAGCATCAATTCTTCAGTGCTCAGCCTTCTTCACAGTCCAACTCTCACATCCATACATGTCCACTGGAAAAACCATAGCCTTGACTAGACGAACCTTTGTTGGCAAAGTAATGTCTCTGCTTTTGAATATGCTATCTGGGTTGGTCATAACTTTCCTCCCAAGGAGTAAGCGTCTTTTAATTTCATGGCTGCAGTCACCATCTGCAGTGATTTTGGAGCCCAGAAAAATAAAGTCTGACACTGTTTCCACTGTTTCCCTATCTATTTCCCATGAAGTGATGAGACTGGATGCCATGATCTTCGTTTTCTGAATGTTGAGCTTTAACACAACTTTTTCACTCTCCACTTTCACTTTCATCAAGAGGCTTTTGAGTTCCTCTTCACTTTCTGCCATGAGGGTGGTGTCATCTGCATATCTGAGGTTATTGATATTTCTCCCGGCAATCTTGATTCCAGCTTGTGTTTCTTCCAGTCCAGCATTTCTCATGATGTACTCTGCATATGAGTTAAATAAACAGGGTGACCATATACAGCCTTGACATACTCCTTTTCCTATTTGGAACCAGTCTGTTGTTCCATGTCCAATTCTAACCGTTGCTTCCTGACCTGCATACAAATTTCTCAAGAGGCAGATCAGGTAGTCCGGTATTCCCATTTCTTACAGAATTTTCCACAGTTTATTGTGATCCACACAGTCAAAGGCAATAAAATATACTAAATGTTTTAGTCAGACACTGCACAGGACAATTTTCTATTGCCCCAGGCAGTCATTTAAAACAGCAGATTAGCTTATGTGGAAGAACAGAAGTTGGGGCATTTGCTTGCATACACACATCACAGAACCTTTTAAAAACTCAAAAACATTTTTAAAGTCTCCAAAACTTTTGATTAAAATGGATACACCCAGAATGTTTCATGCTTGTTTAGTGGTTAACTTATTCATGGAAGATCATAGGTGCACCCTGGTTTGTACTTTCTCAAACTGTCCTAGCATGGCCATAGGGAACATTTGGCCATAGGGAACATTGTTTCTAACTGATCTGGTAGTAGAAAAAAATACAAATGTAAGAAATGCCACTGATTTTTTTTTTTAAAGACTTCACTTTTCAGAACAATTTTAGATTCACAGCTAAATTAAGAGGAAAGTGGAGATACTTTCTTATTCCCACATATGTATAACCTCCCCCATTATCAATATCCACCACCAGAGCAGTACAGTTGTTACAGTTGATGAACATATATCGACATATCATTGTCAGACACTGGTATTATTTCAGGCACTGTTGGAAAAGAAGAATAAGGATTTTGAAGCAAAGAAACCTATCCGTTTTCTTCAAAGAAAGCCAGTACCTCAACCTCGACTTCCAACTCCAACCCTGGAGATGAGTTCCAATGTAAGTTTGAGGCTTTTTTTATTTGAAAAGCTAAATTCAGCTTCGCTATCTGTTTGTTCTCCAGATAGTTTGGGTTAAAAACAAACCTAATATGACCATGTTCATTTCCCAAGATCTGAATTACATTTCCTTTATCCTTATATTTCAAATGCTCACAGAAAAAAAAGCAAAATGAAATCTAAACCCAGTCCTTTTCAAGAATAACAACACAAAGAATGAAATCTTCCCAAGAAAAATAGGCTTCAGAAGGTAATCCTGATGTACGTCAAATAAGAAGATAGAATGATGATCAGATACTGTAACTGTATTGCCACATGAAGTGGTTGATGACAGCTGGAATTAGCAAGGAATCATCAAGACAGGCCAGCTTCTGGGTTAAGATTGGCCAGAAAGCTCACTCTGACTCCAGGGCTGTGCCTTACCTTCTCAGGGCCCCACACTCAGTTTAGTAAGCATTTCCAGAGTTGGTTAGGATTTAAAGGACTGACTCAGAAAACTCACAAGAAACTGCTGGAGATGCCACAAATTTGCAAATTTGTTATGTATGGTCAAAGCTATGGCTTTTCTAGTAGTCATGTACGGATGTGAAAGTTAAACCATAAAGAAGGTTGAGCACTGAAGAATTGATGCTTTTGCATTATGGTGCTGGAAAAGACTCTTGAGAGTCCCTTGGACTGCACAGAGATCAAACGTGTCTGTCCTAAAGGAAATAAACTCTGAATATTCATTGGCAGGACTGATGCTAAAGTTAAAACTCCAGTACTTTGGCCACCTGATGCAAAGAGCGAAGTCATTGGGAAAGACCCTGGTGTGTGAAAGATTGAAGCCAAAAGGAGAAGGGGGCAGCAAAGGATGAGATAGTTAGACAGCATCACCAACTCATTGGACATGAGTTTGAGCAAACTCTGGGAGATGGTGAAGGACAGGAGCCTGGCATTCTGCAGTCCATGGGGTCGCAAAGAGTTGACACAACTTAGCAACTGAACAACAACAACATACTTTACAGAGAGAACCATTAACTGCCTGGTATACCAGGATGTTGCTCTTGGGAGGTCAGCTTGTTCTCTCCCAACACAGGGAAGTTCTCACACAAAGCCAAACTGCATATAAGGTTGTGCTTTGGGAGATCTCACTAGCACCTCCAGTGGCTCTGAGATCTCTGGAGGGGTGGGAATGCTCCTGCTGACTGGCCGCAATGCGCTTCTGGGCAGCATCCTCTTTTCGAGACTTTGTGCTGACCGCTGCCTGTGGTTAACATGTCTTTCACAAGTGTTAATGCCATTGATTCCACTACTGATGTCTTTTGCATTCAGAGGGGCTTTAATTAAATTTGTAGACTCTGCTCTTTTTGCTTTTACACATATTTATTTAAGGTGATTTTTGTAGATTGCTGATTTTGTCCATTATATTCTGATTTTACCAGTTTAACTAAATTCTTGTGAAAAGCACCTCATTTTTGACTCCAGTATACCCCATCTGCATTCTTTGCCTCATTTTCATGCTCAATCACTAAGTTGTGTCTGACCTTTGCAACCCCATGGACTGTAGCCTGCCAGGTTCCTCTGTCCATGGGATTTCCCTGACAAGAATACTGGAGAGGGTTGCCATTTCCTTCTCCAGGGTATCTTCCCAACCCAGGGATCAAACCCTTGTCTCCTGCATCTCCTGCATTGACAGGTAGATTCTTTACCACTGTCCCACCAGGGAAGCCTGTATTCTTTGTCTCATAATTAAACATGAAAAAAAAAAAAACTATTGCAAAAGGGATGTTATTAGCAATACCTATTGCTTCAAGAAAGATATTGTTGGAAAGGAATATAGAAAAAATGAAAATGGCTTAATTTGTAAGGATAGCACGACAGTGGGTGAATTTTTTGCTTTTGATATAGTTTACCAGTGATATCTCATCATGAAAAATATAATGAATTTTGACAATACTTTAATGTCATGTTTAAAGTCCTATATGTTCAAAGCAGAATGATTTTTTGTTTCTCTTTAAATCCTTCTGATGTCTAGCTTTTTTGCTAGATATAAATCTTCAAAAAAGTGTTTGATAGCAACTGCTGCAGTTCTCAAGCTGCTTCGTTCTCTCTCTGTTTTTTTAGGAAGAAGAAGATATAGAAATGGCTGTGATCTACCTTCAAAAGTTGCTCCGGGGCAGAGTTGTTCAAAACATGGTGTGTAGGGTGGACCCCTGGCCCCGTTCTTCTCCTTTGAGACTAGATTCAGAGAGTGCACCCGTGCTTGTTTCCGTGGGGTGAATTGCCTCCCACAGCCTGCTGTCCTGTGGAACTATGCTGTTGAGTTACCTACTCCTTCCCTTTTACTGCCATAGCTGGCCCAAGTGAGTGGCACAGTATCAAGGAGAGAAAGGAGCCGCCTGCTGTTTCCTGTGTGTAACCAAGGCAGTGTGAAGCTAATGTCTTCCATGGAATTGCTGAATCCAGCAGTTTTCATACATGAGTTTTGACTATTAAGCATCACAAACCAAGTGGATTCTCTAATTTTCCACAGTCATAATAATCTGAGTTTGCATATTAGCTAGCAATGCATGAATAACAAATGAAATAGCTAAGTAAATAAATAACTATAGTTTTGAACTCTTACTGTATGCTCACATTATATATTCTTTGCTTTACATAGATCAGCACATTTTTTTTAATCAGTTACCCATTTTACAGGTGAGTAATATGAGCCTGAGTGGGATTATGTTAACTGCCAGCAAATTCAACTCTGGTCTTCCTGATCGTAAAGCCTTAGTCAGATCACTGTGCTTCTTAAGCTTAAAAAGGGACTGATGTAAAGCCTCAGCTAAAACATTTTTTCTTCCCCAGGCAGCTATAACTCTTAAGAGACTCAGTTATGGTGAGTCAGTCCAGGGAGGCTGGATGGGCGTCTTGTGTTCAGCGCTATTCCCCATCCTCCTGCCAGTATTTCCGCAGGAGAAACGCCACAGTGAAGTTCAGACAGCAGGTCGTGTATTCCAGACCAGGAGCAGATTTCTCAGCAAAGAAAAACAACAATGAAAAATACCACCCCCAGGCTTCTTTGGGGAAGAGCCAGGAAATGAAGGGAAGGTTCCAGTTTCTTAACATGACCCTAGAGTTGTCACCTTGTCTTTGAGAGGCATTTTAAGAAATTCAGTCAGCGGTTAACGGGTAGCTGAGTTCCTTGTCTGCCTGAACAGCTGGAGGAGCAGAAAACAGGGCTGATGCCCAGCTCGGTGCATACACCTGGTCCGTGGCCCTGCATGGCGGAGCAGAACCCGCGATTCATGAGTGCCTCGTCAGTCCCTGCCTGCAAGGCCTGGTGCCTGCACTGGCAATGCTGATTTGCGGGTCTCTCTGATTTGATTTGATACAGATGTTTGAAGGGAAAGAGAAGCGACTGGAGTTGATCCAGGAGCTGCGCACCAGCCACGCACTGCAAGAAGATGACAGGCTGGTGAAGAAAGCCGAGAAGCAGGTGACCCTGGCCCTACAGCGGCAGAGGAACTTGCACGAGCACAAGGTTCTTTCCTCTCCTTTCTTGTCCCATTTTCACCTGTGATTTTTATTATTGTGCAAACAACAGTATAGTAACAACAGATGAAATGATGTAAGAGAAACACCCCCCACAATCCCAGCATTTTTCACCAGTGATGCTACAGTCCACAATTTGAATGGACTGTATCCTCTCTGAGTTGAATATGCTTTTTTTTTTTTAATTTGTGAAAAGGAAAGAAAAAAAGCTTCACTATTTTAAAAGGTTTTCTTTTCCAATTTTCCTTAAATATTTGGTGACTCTATTATATTTCAGTGAAAGCTAAGTAGAATGAATAAATACTGAAAGCAATAAGAAAAAGTGAGAAATGAGATTTTTAAAACTGTCCACACTCATGAATGAGTTTGGAGATGTACATAGCTCGTGCTCCTTAAACTGCACATTAAATATGTTAATATGTTATTCTGTGACTTTCATCGGGTCCTCTGAGATCTGTGTGACTGACAGTAGCTGGTGATTGCAGGTCTAACCCAACAACTGTAAATGTGTTTCCTACTTTCTGCTGGTATTTGTGTGTATATACACAGTATTTAACGTTGACTAAAGTGGAGATATACTTTTACTGTCTCTCCCACTTATCTGTAAATCAATGTGAAAAGAATCAATTTGCAAAGTGTTGTAAGAAAGTAGATGTACAGCAAAGTTAATATTACCCACCTTTAGTGACACACACAGCTCTCGTGCTGTGAACTGGGCACAAATGGTCAGCAGCTCTGGAGTGAGCACCTCTGTGCTCCCTTCATGCGACAGCAGGGCTGGGAGTGCTCTCTGAGTGACGGGGGCTGGTTTGGGGGAGGGAGGAAGAAAGCCACAGATGGTGAGACCCAGCCAAGGGACCAGAGAAGGAAGAGGAGAATGTAGTCGCTGGAGTCTCTGAATCTGGGGGCCCTGGAGCCCTGGAAATGATGGAGACGAGCTGCATATCTGTTCAGAGAGAGAGCAGAATGCTCAGGCAATGGAATGCCCAGGACCTGGGTGCAGGAACACCTGTTTCAGCCCTTCAAGGTTTCTGATTATAGACTTGAGCAGCTACAGCTAAGACAATCCAGAGTTTTTAATTCATCTGTCCCATTTAGTGGATAAATACTTGACTGATAGACATGAGGACAACTAAGAGCTAAGGGAGGAATTAATGGGAAGAGCTGTCATATAGCCACAGACTCGCCCTGTTTACCTTCGGCTGCTCCTGGCTGCACCTGTGGGATGCCGGCATCTGGGGCAGTGGGCGTCTCGCGTACCTATAGCAGTGCTGATCCTCTCATTTTCTCCCTCTCTTATATCAAGGGGAATCGTCAGTGTGAGAGCAGCAAGTGTCTGGGAGAAGAGCCTTTCCTCCTTACCACTGAGGCTAGGAGCAGGAACACACTACAGTCTTCTTAAACACTTTTATTCTCATTGTGCCAAAGCCAGGACAGAGGGATCCGTAAATAAACACTGTAGCTCATTCCTGGCCAAGAACTCTGGGCCCCTATCTACCTCAGTGACTACATAGACATGTAGGCTTATTTCCTACTCTGTTTCAAAGGCAGTTCTTAATGACTTTGAAGTTACTTAAATTAATAAAAAAGTACCAAGGTTTTCTACTTTCATGTTACTGAAAAGCTTGAAAATTCCCCAGACTTGGTGTTAAAGGACCAAGCATTGAAAAATTAAAAGGTATCGTGAGTGAATTTCTAGGAGATTCTATTTTTTTGAACTCCAGTATTATCTTTTAATCAAAACCTTGACATTTGCCTTCATGTCTGGGGAGACATAGCACTCTACCTTCTGGATAAAATTGAAAGGAAAAAAAAAATTGTGTGGATGCTAATTAATGTTTTGCTAAACTATCATCCATTGCTGAACAATCTGCTTTCTCAAGTCTAAGTTTGTATCGTAAGTTTTCCTAGTAAAACCGTTGCGTCCTGAAAGGGAAGTGACTGTCGAGGGTAATCTAACATCCCTCCTGATGAATCACACTTCTTAGTGGAATCTGTATCCTCATAGTCATATTATTATTTTTAAGGTGTCTCTGGTTGAAAACCATTTGGCTGGACTGGAAGGAAGGGTGCTGGCGGACATGTTTGACTTCTTGTCCAAAGAGCTGGTGAGACTGCAGGAGGAGAGGCGGGTCCACGCCTTGGCCATGCTGGCCGAGCGGCAGCGCCGGATGCGCGAAGCTGAAGAGAGTGGCCGACGCCAGGTGGAGCAGAGGCGCCTGCAGGAGGAGGACCAGATATTTAAGGAGGCAAGTGGGGACATCATAAGGAAGCCGTTTGTAAGGAGCCGAGTCAAACCCAAGGAACCTCAAGATAGGAGATGGCCTTCATTTTTTAATTGTCTTCAACAGATAATGTATTGGGTCCCTAGGATATGCCCAGCAGTATGTAAAGGCGTTGTGGGGTACTCTGGAGGGAAATATAGGCATGGCCCCTTCTCTCCTGGAGCTTAAATCCTATATAACATGCAAATAAGGGTAGAATAAGAAAATGTGGTGTTTCATGAGGGAAACAAATGGGGCGCAGTGACACATTTTTACCGAGGTCACTGGGGGTACTTGTTGTATGAACAGGTTGGAGGGAGGACAGGGTGGAAATAAGGGACCTGAAAGGAGGCTGATGAACTAACTTAGGCCAGAGTGAGAAATAGGGTGAAGTCAAGTATAAAGTCCAGTTTCCGGTGTCAGTGAGTAGGGAGATGACGGTTGTTTTCCGAGGCAGGAAAGCTGAGGGCGGAATAGGTTTGGGGCCGGGGTGGAATCAGGAGTTTGATTTACATTAGTTTGAGACATCTTGGTAGAGGTGTCATTTCAGCAAATGAATATATAAGGTGGAATTTAGAAGAGATTTTTTGACTAAAGATACAAACGTGGGAGTTAGGAATGCCAGGCTGGTAAATTAGAATTCTGACCAAGACCCAGCGGATGTGAAATTCCAGACTGACCCAGATGCAAACTCAGAGGAAATTTGAGGAACCAATAATATCTCAAAGCACTCTTGCCCTCATCAAGAATGCAAAAGCTCAAGTGATAAAATTGGAGGGGATTTGTGAGGAAGATTTCTTTTAAGGGAGCTGTGCTGTGACTAATACCTGCGCCCCCTCCCCGCCACCTGGAGTTTGGGGGGCATATGTCCCCTTTCTTGGGGAGCTTGATGTGTGTTCTTTCAGTAAGGGTGTCTGACCCCCAGGAATGCAGAGGTGGAAGCTGGGCAGGCTGAGGGGTTTGAGCACAGAAGAGACTGCGTGGGCGGCCAGCACACCCAGAATATGTCAAAGCAAAGACTGTGTGAGTCTCCCTTGGGCCAGATGGGAAAGACGGAAAGTGCCAACCTTTTTTAAAAAGTGCCAATTTAAAAAAACAAAAAATTCCTGTCCAGGAGGCTATCTGAATTGTAAATATGGATACTTTTGAGCTCCTCGGGTAAGAAAAAATAATGCTATGTCAACTTGAGGTTTTCTTATTTGATCTATGATTTTAAGGATTTACCCAATTCCCAGGGAATTAGGATTGATTCATAAATAGTATTTGCTGTTTTTTCTAATTAAAACATTGATTAAAATTAAAGATTTTCCATCTTCTATACAGCTTAAAAACTTGCAGGTTGTATATTGTCAGCTTTTGTAAAAAGTTCAGCTTTTTAATTGGAGTGGAGGATCATCTCTGCTGTCAAAGAGCCTATAATAATAATTCATATTCTAGTTTCCTGTCATCCTAACAGCTTTTCTTTAAATAGAATTACTGAGATTTAGCAATTTTTAGCAAATGAGAACTTACTGTCCCCTACTGAAATCACTAAGGAAAAACCAACTGGGATGGGAAGAACCAGTTGGGAGTGAGAATAAAAGGAGAGAGACAAAAGAACCACTATACTCAGAAATACGGAAAGGAAGATATTGGTGAAAGACTTCTAGGAAGGTGTCTTCTAGATGGGAACAGCCCCAGGAAATGCCAGCACGTCTGGGAGGGGCATGAAAGGGTTAAAATGACTCTTCTGGCCTGATTTAAGGATCATTCATGTAAAGAATGTATCCATCTAGGGATGCCCCCATGCATCATTTAAATTTCCTATCTTCCATCATATGATCCTTTCACAGATAAGTATGCTTGCATGCACATAAATATACCAAAACCCAGAAATGTACACATTAGTAAATTTCCAGAAAAATAACATATATTGAGAAACATAGTCATAGACTCATATTTAAACTCATATACACTTCATGTGCATACATGAAGACACATTCACAAACATAACCCCATGAGCACATCATAACGCCATGAGCACAGTATTAGCAAAGATGTGGAGGAGCACATAGACACACATATAGCCACCCGAACGTTTCCTTTACTCACTTATGCACATACAAGCACAAATGTGTCCACAAACACACATTTATAAAGATGTATGTAAACACACAAGTACATATATTGTTAGAAGTAGACCCCATTAAACTTTCCACCTCTGAACAAGACTCAGCTGTCTAATTGCTCTGTTCTAGGTGTGATTTGTCTCCTGAATAAGATTGTGGTCTCCATGGTAGCAGGCATGTTGTATATCCCTTGTGCCTTCCGCAGCACCAGCGTAGCCCTCTGTACATAATAGGCATTGAGAAAATATATGTTGGTTGGTTGGCTGATACCATATTAAACTATGGTCACTGGGTCTCTCCCATAAGGAAGGCACAGGGATTCAAGGATATGGACTTGGTATTTCACAGGTACACAGTAAACATTTCATATTCAGAGTCCTGCTGCAGCACCAGTCAAGAAACAGGTACTAAGTTGTTACTGAGTCCCAAGCATTATCTCAGATATAAAGAAATATTTAGACATTAAATAGAAAGTACTCTTATCCCCCAAAGCTCAAAATCTATTGAGACTACATAGAGAACAAAGTATGACACCCTTGCTGTTTTTGATACTTCCTGTGTATCTACCTATCAAACAGGCAAAACTAAATTGAATTTATGACTGAAATCTTGAGCAAAACTCTAAAGAAAATGAAGTCTACCATAAACTTATGAGAATGGAAATGAGCTGTGGTCAGATGGAACCCACTGTGACCTCTGGGATACTACCAGTGGCTTGACCAGAATTCATTACACTGTACATTTATGTGCTCTGCACTTTTCTAAATGTATATTCTATTTCACAATTTCAGAAAGCTTTAAAAAGAAGCAGTCCAGGACTGATATGATAGTTTAAAAAAATTCATCAGAGACCCAGAATCCTTCTAGATTTCTGCTTTTCTGTCCCTAGGGCGTGCCCCTCACGGCAGTTTAAGATGACTGGTGCCTCCTGCATTTTGTCCCCATGACATGAGAAATGAGAGAAAAAAATAAGCTAGGTCTTTCGCTTTAAGAATCCTTTAAGAGGAAGGAGAGAAAGGATGTTGTGTATGTCTTAGCCTCTGCCACAGTTAGGTAGCTTGACCAAGTCACACTGCTGGTAAGAAAAAAGCCAGGACCTAAAACAGAGTTCCTGAGTTAAGCCTGTGATCTTTTTGCAGTGTTTTGTATTACCCACCCCAAATTGAGACCCATAATTCTAAAATGAGCCAAATATGTAGAGTCTGCCCAGAATGAGTAGATACAGGTGAATTAGAAATGGACTACAGTTTTGTTTTTTTGTTTTTAAAGGAATGTACAGTGCAGGGACTATTGACTTGATAAATGAAATAGACATGCTAAAAATGTCGGCCAATGTTTGTGCATTTTTCTTGTCTTGATTATGGTAGTGGCATTCCTTTTCTGAGTAGCTGGAGTATTTGGGACTTTTGCAGGTGATTAAAGTTCACCAAAGCACCGTAACTTCCTATCTGGAGGACATAATACTGAACACTGAAGAGAATACTGCAGAAGAACAAGCCAGGGCGGAAATAGAGAAGATGGCTGAGGAAATCAATGACATTGCTTATGAAATGGAAAGCCGGTGTGTATCAAGGGGACAGATGGTGGGATGGACAGCCCCTTTGCTGTTATTCATGTGTGTTTTTCAAGAGCCTAAGATTTCACCACCAAGGAGAAACAAATAACTAACTCATGCTTCAGTATGCTTTAACGGCAGCCTATGTATGGCAGGAGCCACACACTGGGAATAGAATTTTCGGTTATCCTCTGCAGTCTGGATCACTTTCATATTTCTTACTTTTAGAATATCACAAAGCTTGAAAGAAATGTGAGTATGTCCAATTTTACTTGGATATCACCTCAAGGTTTTTGGCTTCCATGTGTAAATTATGTCTCTTAACACTCCTTTCCTGGGAGGCAGGGGAAGTAAAGGACAAATTTGGATTTTCCATGGAGTTAAGGAAACTCACCAGGAATGTGCTATTTCAGATCACTCAAGGAAAAGGCAGTCGTAGGATCTGAGCAGTGGAGCTCCTTACGCACACAAGGAGGATCCAAGTATAAATCGGTAGCTCAAGCAAGGCAGCAAAGGAAACACTTTTAATATGTTCTCATTTTTTAGTCGAACTCAGCTTCAGTCAGAGGAGATCGTGGCCGAGTTGGTTTACAGTTTCCTAATCCCAGAGGTGCAAAAGGATTTTGTCAAAGAAAAGGGTAAGCCAACATAAATGCTTCACTCGATAATCTTTTTAAAGATATAAGCTATTTTCAGTATTCCAGAGATTTAAAACTGAGCAGAGGTATGGGGGAAATTCTGAAGAGAAATCAGAGTTATCTTCAAAGTTTGTCAAGTTCTCTTGATGCTGTCCAATGGCAAAATATAATCTCCTCCAGTATGGATGCATGCGGTTCTAAAAAGTTTGATGAAGCATTAAATTCCAAACCTTCTTTAAGATGCAGTTCTCAAGTTCTCAGAAGAGGTGTATTTTGGGTTTTTGTTTTTGATTGAAATAGTTGATTTACAATATTATGTTAGTTTCAGGTATACAGCAAAATGATTGTTATTTATATATGTATAACTCATACACATATCTTCTGATTCTTTTCCACTGTAGGTTAACAAGATATTGAATATAGTTCCCTGTGCTATACAGCAAATCCTTGTTTATTTTATATATCAGATCAGATCAGATCAGTCACTCAGTCGTGTCCGACTCTTTGCGACCCCATGAATCGCAGCATGCCAGGCCTCCCTGTCCATCACCAACTCCCGGAGTTCACTCAGACTCACGTCCATCAAGTCAGTGATGCCATCCAGCCATCTCATCCTCTGTCGTCCCCTTCTCCTCCTGCCCCCAATCCCTCCCAGCATCAGAGTCTTTTCCAATGAGTCAACTCTTCGCATGAGGTGGCCAAAGTACTGGAGTTTCAGCTTCAGCATCATTCC
>NW_011494787.1:10646391-10650368 GCF_000754665.1 Bison bison bison
TCAGTGATCACACCATCGTGATTATCTGGGTCGTGAAGATCTTTTTTGTACAGTTCTTCTGTGTATTCTTGCCATCTCTTCTTCATATCTTCTGCTTCTGTTAGGTCCATACCATTTCTGTCCTTTATCGAGCTCATCTTTGCATGAAATGTTCCTTTGGTATCTCTGATTTTCTTGAAGAGATCCCTAGTCTTTCCCATTCTGTTGTTTTCCTCTATTTCTTTGCATTGATCGCTGAAGAAGGCTTTCTTATCTCTTCTTGCTATTCTTTGGAACTCTGCATTCAGATGTTCATATCTTTCCTTTTCTCCTTTGCTTTTCGCTTCTCTTCTTTTCACAGCTATTTGTAAGGCCTCCCCAGACAGCCATTTTGCTTTTTTGCATTTCTGTTCCATGGGAATGGTCTTGATCCCTGTCTCCTGTACAATGTCACGAACCTCATTCCATAGTTCATCAGGCACTCTATCTATCAGATCTAGGCCCTTAAATCTATTTCTCACTTCCACTGTATAATCATAAGGGATTTGATTTAGGTCATACCTGAATGGTCTAGTAGTTTTCCCTACTTTCTTCAATTTAAGTCTGAATTTGGCAATAAGGAGTTCATGGTCTGAGCCACAGTCAGCTCCTGGTCTTGTTTTTGCTGACTGTATAGAGCTTCTCCATCTTTGGCTGCAAAGAATATAATCAGTCAGATTTCGGTGTTGACCCTCTGGTGATGTCCATGTGTAGAGTCCTCTTGTGTTGTTGGAAGAGGGTGTTTGTTATGACCAGTGCATTTTCTTGGCAAAACTCTATTAGTCTTTGCCCTGCTTCATTCCGTATTGTAAGGCCAAATTTGCCTGTTACTCCAGGTGTTTCTTGACTTCCTACTTTTGCATTCCAGTCCCCTATAATGAAAAGGACATCTTTTTTGGGTGTTAGTTCTAAAAGGTCTTGTAGGTCTTCATAGAACCATTCAACTTCAGCTTCTTCAGCATTACTGGTTGGGGGTATATGTTAATTCCATATTCCTAATTTACCCCTCCCCCATGGCATTCCTCTTCTGTAACCATCAGCTTGTGTTTTGTGATTTGATTTTTTCAACGTGAAACAAATGTTGAGAGTTTGTAGGGTTTTCCAACCGTGGCCGCCTTTTGGAGGCAGGGCACGTGCAAGTCAGGTGCTGAAAAGCGGGAAGCCTCACAGACCTAACGTTATTCTGCAGTTCTGCTGAGTCACAATATCTTTTGTTCCTGCCAGAGCTCATCTCAGTAGAAATAGCCTCACTTATCATTTTCCAAAAGTGGCATGCTTTTAAAGATTCCTGCTTTTATTCAATAGAGGAGGAGAAGAAAAAAAAAATGTGTTTTAAAGAAACAATGTTCTTCCAGAGCTTTCATGGTACTAGTGGTAGTCCTGAGCCCAGAGGGAGGAGGTGCGGCCAGTAGATCAATATTAAGTGAAATATGAGCCTGGGAGGTTTTAAGAGTTTGCAGGAGAAGTCTAGACAGGTTTAAGAGAAGTGTAATATTTCAGATCACGTAACTAGGGAGTAAGGAATGGTGGAGTTCTCATGCATTAGAAGAGAACAAAGAAATACCCTGTTTTCCCATTACATGATTGTACCGTAGTTTTTCAACCAGTACCCCCAGCAGTGAGCACTTAGTTTATTCCTGTGTGTTTTCCTGTAAATAGCTGTGAACACCCTGGTCATTTGTCTGAGGTTAGACTCCTAGTAGTACAATGCTGGAAATACAGTATGTGTGTTTTGCATTTTGATAGATACCACCACACTGCCCCCACAAAAAACTGTTCAATTCATATTCCCATCAACAGTGTATGATAGTGCCTCTACCAAAAAACTTCAATTTTCAGATCAAATAAGAAGTATTCCTGTATCACTTTTTATTATAAAAGGGACCTTATGTTTTCTAGATCCTTAAGAAAATAAGCAACTCCTTTCTCCTCCTTAATACAAAGTGAGGTCAGCCTGTTTCATATCAGTTCACCTGAAGAAGGGGAGAAATCCTGTGTTTAACAGTTACTAGTTTATGACCCCCTCCCCCAGCTTCTCCTGACTCTGAGAGGAAGGAGCTGAAGGAGTCTTGATCTATAGGGATCAGTGGGAGTCATCTGTGGGCAAACGGAGCAAATCCTAACCTCTTCCCTTTATATGGACGTAGCCCAAATGAAGAAAGCCATCTGGATGAGGAGTACACATTATATTTCTTTCTCTTTCCAAGTAAGGCATCCATGCATTATAAATACTCTTTACCCCAAATTAAGAACTATCACATACAGACCATTTGAGATATCTCATTATTGATTTATTTGGATGTATTAAAAAATTCTATTGAGGTCTATTGACTTATTAGTTTCAGCTGTACAACAATGATTTAAAATGTTTATAGATGGCATTGTTTAAAGTTATTATATATTGGCTATATTCCCTGTGCTGTGCAATATATCCTTGTAGCTTATTTACTTTATACATGGTAGTTGATATCTCTTAATCCCTTATCCCTATCTTGCCCCTCCCAACTGCCCTTTCCTCACTGGTAACCACTTGTTTGTTCTCTGTATCTGTGAATCTGTTTCTGTTTTGTTGAATTCATTTGTTAGATTTTTTGAGATCCCACATGTAAGTGATAACTGCAGTATTTGTCTGTCTGATTTATTTCACGAAGCACAATACCTTCCACATCAATCCATGTTGTTGCAAATGGCAAGCTTGTTTTCTGCTTATGGTTCTGTAGTATTCCATTATGTATGTGTGTAAACACACACATACCCATGTCTTTTTATCCTTTCATCTGTTGATGGACATATAAGTTGCTTCCATATCCTGTCTATTGTAAATAATGTGAGGAGCCAGCTCATTGGAAAAGACCCTGATCCTGGGAAGGACTGATGGCAGGAGGAGAAGGGGAGACAGAAGATGAGGTGGTTAAGAAGCATTCCTCCCGCTGCAGTTTTTTGAAAAGTTTGAGAGTAGGTATTTACCCGTGAAGCCATCTGGTCCAGAGTTTTGTTTGTTGGGAATTTTTTTTTATTACTTATTCAATTTCAGTACTGGTACTTGCTCTTTTACACTTTCTATTTTTCCTGGTTTAGCCTTGTGAGATTACTAGTAATCTGTCCATTACTTCTTGGTTTTTTATTTTATTGGTATACAGTTGTTCATATTGTTCTCTTATTTCTGTGGTGTTGGTTATAGCTTCTTTTTCATTTCTGATTTTATTCATTTGGTCCCTCTTTTTTTCTTGATGAGTTTCACAGAGGATTTATTAATTTTCTCAAAGCAAGAGCTCTTATTTTCATTGATCTTTTCTACTTTTTAAGAATTAGGCTACATTTCAATTATTTCTTCTCTGATCTTTGACTTCTTTTCTTCTACTGACTTCTGTTAGTTGCTTGGTGTATGATCAGGTTCTTGGTTTGAGATATTTCTTTCCTGAGGTAGGCTTGTATCACTATAAACTTTCCTCTTAAGAGCTGCTTTTGCGACATCCCAGAGATTTGGATCTTTGCATGTTTTACTTCATGTGTCTCCATGTATTTTTTAAATTTCTTCTTTGACTTCTTTAGTGATCCATTGGATGTTAATGGCATATTATTTGGCCTCTGCATGTTTTTAGTATTTTCTCAGTGTTGGCTTTTAGTTTCAGAGTTGTACTTATGAAAGATGGTGAGATTTACGTTTTGTTAAATTTATTGAGACTTGTCTTGTGGCCTCAGTTCAGTTCAGTCGCTCAGTCGTGTCTGTCTCTTTGCGACCCCATGACTGCAGCACACCAGGCCTCCCTGTCCATCACCAATTCCCAGAGTTTACTCAAACTCATGTCCATTGCGTCAGTGATGCCATCCAACCATCTCATCTTCTGTTGTCCCCTTCCCCTCCCACCTTCAATCTTTCCCAGCATCAGGGTCTTTTCAAATAGGTCAGTTCTTTGCATCAGGTGGCCAAAGTATTGGAGTTTTAGCTTCAGCATCAG
>NW_011494787.1:10651830-10655426 GCF_000754665.1 Bison bison bison
AGTCCTGTGGCCACTGCTGAGTTTTCCAAATTTGCTGGCATATTGAGTGCAGCACTTTCACAGCATCATCTTTTAGGATTTTAAATAGCTCAACTGGAATTCCATCACCTCCACTAGCTGTGTTTGTAGTGATGCTTCTTAAGGCCCACCTGACTTCCCAAATTCCAGGATGTCTGGCTCTAGGTGAGCAATCACACCATCATGATTATCTGGGTCATGAAGATGTTTTATATACAGTTCTCTGTATTCTTGCGACCTCTTCTTTATATCTTCTTCTTCTGTTAGGTCCCTACCATTTTTGTCCTTTATTGAGCCCATCTTTGCATGAAATGTTCCCTTGGTATGTCGAATTTTCTGGAAGAGATCTCTAGTCTTTCCCATTCTATTGTTTTCCTCTATTTCTTTGCACTGATCATTGAAGAAGGCTTTCTTATCTCTCGTTGCTATTCTCTTGGGACTCTGCATTCAAATGGATATATCTTTCCTTTTCTCCTTTGCCTTTAGCTTCTCTTCTTTTCTCAGCTATTTGTAAGGCCTCCTCAGACAACCATTTTGCTTTTTTGCATTTCTTTTTGTTGAACATGGTCTTGATCCCTGTCTCCTGTACAGTGTCACAAGTCTCCATCCATAGTTCTTGAGGCACTCTATCAGTTCTAATCCCTTGAATGTATTTCTCACTTCCACTGTATAGTCGTATGGGATTTGATTTAGGTCATACCTGAATGGTCTAGTGGTTTTCCCTACTTTCTTCAATTTAAGTCTGAATTTGGCAATAGGCGTCTTGTGGCCTAGCATGTAATTTATTCTGGGGAATGTTCCATGTGCACTTGGAAGGAATGTATATTCTTCTGCTTTTGGATTACATGTTCTGTATACATATCTAGTAAGTTCATCTGGTCTGGTGTGTCATTTAAGGCCAGTGTTTCCTTATTAATTATATATGTGGATGACCTGTTCATTGATGTAAGTGGGGTGTTAAAGTGCCTAGTATTGGAAACCTGGATGGAGTCAAACAAACAAAGATTAAAATGTTTTGGGGTTTTCTATAAATATGGAAATTTCTAGATGAAGAGAAGACTATTCTTGCAGGAAAGCTGTTTGTATTTCACTGCAGAGAAATTTCTGAATAATTTCATTTTTCATTGCCTGTGACAGAGGGACCCATATCCTAGGTCTTGCTATAAAATAAATTCTTTCACACACACACACACACACACACGCCCTAGTATTGTGTGTTACTGTTGACTTCTCTCTTTATGTCTGTTAATATTTTCCTTATGAATTAAAGTGCTCCTGTGTTGGGTACATATATATTTATAATTATTTCTTCTTTTTGGACTGATCCCTTGATTATTATATAATGTCCTTCTTTGGCTCTTGTAACAACCTTTGTTTTAATATTTGTTTTGTCTGATATAAGTATTTCACCCCTGCTTTTCTGTTGATTTCTTTCTGCATATAACACCTTTTTCTATCCTCTGATGTCAAGTGAATCTTTTTTTTTTTTTAATTTATTTTTATTTTCGACTGCAGTGGGTCTTCATTGCTTTGTGTGGGCTTTTCTCTAGTTGCAACGAGGCGGCGCTACTCTGCTGCAGTGCTCAGGTCTCTCATTGCGATGGCTTCTCTTGGTGGAGCATAGGCTCTAGGCAAGCAGGCTTCAATAGTTGCAGCACGCAGGCTCAGTAGCTGTGTGCATAGTAGCTATGTGCACAGGCTTAGTTTCTGTGAGGCATGTGAAATCTTCCCAGACCAGGGATCAAACCCGAGTCCCCTGCACTGGCAGACAGATTCTTATCCAGTGCACTATCAGGGAGGTCCCAAGTGAGTCTCTTATAGGCAGCATATATATGGTTCCTTTGTGTATACATTCAGTCACCATGGCTTTTGATTGGAGCATTTAGTTCATTTACATTTAAAGTAATTATTGATAGGTAAGGAAGATCCCCTGGAGAAGGGAATGGCAACCCACTCCAATATTCTTTTATTTTTATTTTTTGAGGTTAAATTTTTTTTTAATTAATTAATTAATTTATTTATTTTTTAATTTTATTTTATTTTTAAACTTTACATAATTGTATTAGTTTTGCCAAATATCAAAATGAATCCACCACATGGTCATGGTGTATGATCTTTTTAATGTGTTGTTGGATTCTGATTGCTAGAATTTTGTTAAGGATTTTTGCATCTGTGTTCAACAGTGATATTGGCCTGTAGTTTTCTTTTTTTGTGGCATCTTTGTCAGGTTTTGGTATTAGGGTGATGGTGGCCTCATAGAATGAGTTTGGAAGTTTACCTTCATCTGCAATTTTCTGGAAGAGTTTGAGTAGGACAGGTGTCAGCTCTTCTCTAAATTTTTGGTAGAATTCAGCTGTGAAGCCGTCTGGACCTGGGCTTTTATTTGCTGGAAGATTTCTGATTACAGTTTCAATTTCCGTGCTTGTGATGGGTCTGTTAAGATTTTCTATTTCTTCCTGGTTCAGTTTTGGAAAGTTGTACTTTTCTAAGAATTTGTCCATTTCTTCCACATTGTCCATTTTATTGGCATATAATTGCTGATAGTAGTGTCTTATGATCCTTTGTATTTGTGTGTTGTCTGTTGTGATCTCTCCGTTTTCATTTCTAATTTTATTGATTTGATTTTTCTCCCTTTGTTTCTTGATGAGTCTAGCTAATGGTTTGTCAATTGTATTTATCCTTTCAAAGAACCAGCTTTTGGCTTTGTTGATTTTTGCTATGGTCTCTTTTGTTTCTTTTGCATTTATTTCTGCCCTAATTCTTAAGATTTCTTTCATTCTACTAACCCTGGGGTTCTTCATTTCTTCCTTTTCTAGTTGCTTTAGGTGTAGAGTTAGGTTATTTATATGACTTTTTTTCTTGTTTCTTGAGGTATGCCTGTATTGCTATGAACTTTCCCCTTAGGACTGCTTTTACAGTGTCCCACAGGTTTTTGGTTGTAGTGTTTTCATTTTCATTCGTTTCTATGCAAATTTTGATTTCTTTTTTGAATTCTTCTGTGATTTGTTGCTTATTCAGCAGTGTGTTGTTCAGGCTCCATATGTTGGAATTTTTAATAGTTTTTCTCCTGTAATTGAGATCTAATCTTATTGCATTGTGGCCGGAAAAGATAATTGAAATGATTTCAATTTTTTTGAATTTACCAAGGCTAGCTTTATGGCCCAGGATGTGATCTACCCTGGAGAAGGTTCCGTGTGTGCTTGAGAAAAAGGTGAAATTCATTGTTTTGGAATGAAATGTCCTATAGATATCAATTAGGTCTTACTGGTCTATCATATTGTTTAAAGTTTGTGTTTCCTTGTTAATTTTCTCTTTAGTTGATCTGTCCATAGGTGTAAGTGGGGTATTAAAGTCTCCCACTATTATTGTGTTATTGTGAATGCTCCTTTCATACTTGTTAGCATTTATCTTACATATTGCAGTGCTCCTATGTTGGGTGCATATATATTTATAATTTTATATCTTCTTCTTGGATTGATCCTTTGATCATTATGTAATGACCTTCTTTGTCTCTTTTCACAGCCTTTGTTCTAAAGTCTATTTTATCTGATATGAGTATTGCTACTCCTGCTTTCTTT
>NW_011494787.1:10655526-10656749 GCF_000754665.1 Bison bison bison
TTGTTGGTTATTCAGCAGTGTGTTGTTCAGCCTCCATATGTTGGAATTTTTAATATTTTTTCTCCTGTAATTGAGATCTAATCTTACTGTATTGTGGTCAGAAAAGATGCTTGGAATGATTTCAATTTTTTTGAATTTACCAAGGCTAGATTTGTGGCCCAGGATGTGATCTGTCCTGGAGAAGGTTCCATGTGCGCTTGAGAAAAAGGTGAAATTCATTGTTTTGGGGTGAAATGTCTTATAGATATCAATTAGGTCTAACTGGTCTATTGTATCATTTAAAGTTTGTGTTTCCTTGTTACTTTTCTGTTTAGTTGATCTATCCATAGGTGTGAGTGGGGTATTAATGTCTCCTACTATTATTGTGTTATTGTTAATTTCCCCTTTCATACTTGTTAGCATTTGTCTTACATATTACGGTGCTCCTATATTGGGTGCATATATATTTATAATTGTTGAGCTGTAGGAGTTGCTTGTATATTTTTGAGATTAGTTGTTTGTCGGTTGCTTCATTTGCTATTATTTTCTCCCATTCTGAAGGCTGTCTTTTCACCTTGCTAATAGTTTCCTTTGATGTGCAGAAGCTTTTAAGGTTAATTAGGTCCCATTTGTTTATTTTTGTTTTTATTTCCAATATTCTGGGAAGTGGGTCATAGAGGATCCTGCTGTGATGAATGTCAGAGAGTGTTTTGCCTATGTTCTCCTCTAGGAGTTTTATAGTTTCTGGTCTTACGTTGAGATCTTTAATCCATTTTGAGTTTATTTTTGTGTATGGTGTTAGAAAGTGTTCTAGTTTCATTCTTTTACAAGTGGTTGACCAGATTTCCCAGCACCACTTGTTAAAGAGATTGTCTTTAATCCATTGTATATTCTTGCCTCCTTTGTCAAAGATAAGGTGTCCATATGTGCATGGATTTATCTCTGGGCTTTCTATTTTGTTCCATTGATCTATATTTCTGTCTTTGTGCCAGTACCATACTGTCTTGATAATTGTTATATCTTCTTCTTGGAATGATCCTTTGATCATTATGTAGTGTCCTTCTTTGTCTCTTTTTATAGCCTTTGTTTTAAAGTCTATTTTATCTGATATGAGTATTGCTACTCCTGCTTTCTTTTGATCTCTATTTGCATGGAATATCTTTTTCCAGCCCTTCACTTTCAGTCTGTATGTGTCCCTTGTTTTGAGGTGGGCCTCTTGTAGACAACATATATAAGGGTCTTGT
>NW_011494787.1:10657066-10658362 GCF_000754665.1 Bison bison bison
TCTGGGTTTCTTGGACTTGGGTGATTATTTCCTTCCCCATTTTAGGGAAGTTTTCAACTATTATCTCCTCAAGTATTTTCTCATGGTCTTTCTTTTTGTCATCTTCTTCTGGGACTCCTATGATTCGAATGTTGTGGTGTTTAATATTGTCCTGGAGGTCTCTGAGATTGTCCTCATTTCTTTTAATTTGTTTTTCTTTTATCCTCTCTGATTCATTTATTTCTACCATTCTATCTTCTAATTCACTAATCCTATCTTCTGCCTCTGTTATTCTACTATTTGTTGCCTCCAGAGTGTTTTTTATCTCATTTATTGCATTATTCATTGTATATTGACCCTTTTTTATTTCTTCTAGGTCCTTGTTAAACCTTTCTTGCATCTTCTCAATCCTTGCCCCAGGCTATTTATCTGTGATTCCATTTTTATTTCAAGATTTTGGATCATTTTCACTATCATTATTCGGAATTCTTTGTCAGGAAGATTCCCTATCTCTTCCTCTTTTGTTTGGTTTGGTGGGCATTTATCCTGTTCCTTTACTTGCTGGGTATTCCTCTGTCTCTTCATCTTGTTTATATTGCTGAGTTTGGGGTGGCCTTTCTGTATTCTGGCAGTTTGTGGAGTTCTCTTTATTATGGAGTTTCCTTGCTGTGGCTGGGGTTGTATTGGTGGCTTGTCAAGGTTTCTTGTTTAGGGAAGCTTGTGTTGGTGTTCTGGTGGGTGGACCTCTATTTCTTCTCTCTGGAGTGCAGTGAAGTGTCTAGAAACAAGTTATGAGATGTCAGTGGATTTGGAGTAACCTTGGGCAGCCCGTATATTGAAGCTCAGGGCTGTGTTCCTGTGTTGCTGGAGAATTTGCGTGGTATGTCTTGCTCTGGAACTTGTTGGCCCTTGGGTGGTGCTTGGTTTCAGTGTAGATATGGAGGCATTTGATGAGCTCCTATCGCTTAATGTTCCCTGGAGTCAGGTGTTCTATGATGTTCTCAGGATTTGGACTTAAGCCTCCTGCTTCTGGTTTTCAGTCTTATTTTTATGGTAGTCTCAAGACTTCTTCTATACAGCACCGTTGATAAAACATCTAGGTTAAAGATGAAAAGTTTCTCCACAGTGAGGGACACCCAGAGAGGTTCACAGAGTTACATGGAGAAGAAAAGAGGGAGGAGGGAGTTAGAGGTGACCCGAATGAGATGAGGTGGAATTAAAAGAGGAGAGAGCAAGCTAGCCAATAATCACTTCCTTATGTGCGCTCCACGGTCTAGACCGCTCAGAGATGTTCATGGAGTTATACAGAGAAGAGAA
>NW_011494787.1:10658975-10671796 GCF_000754665.1 Bison bison bison
TCATTTTCGGATAGTCTCTTGGTCTGGCTTATATTTCTCAAGATCTATAGGCCCCTTCCTATGTAGTCGGTACTAACTACAGGGTTTTAATCTATTGCACCTGTCACTTCCAAGGCGGTTCCCTCGGTTAAAACTTCTGTTTGTTGGTCTCTTCAGTGTCTGATTTCTGCCCTGACACAAGGGGGCGGTGGTGGACACTTTTTTAGGCTCACTTGTTCAGTCGCTGTGGGGAGGGAGGGACACTGCAAACAAATAACACTGGCGTGTGCTCCTAGTGTCTCAGCCACACTGGGCCTGCCCCTGCTCACCACGCATGCACCCTCCCTGCCCACACAGCTCAGGCCCTAGGTTGCTCCACCGGGAACCGTCGGAGGCCGGCCCTGGGCTGCATGCACCTCCCAGGTCCAAGCCGCTCAGGTTCAGACACTCGGGTAGTCCTCAGAGGCGCAGACTCTGTTGGGCCTGCGTTTTGTGCCCTTCCCAGCTCTGAGCAGCTCGGGTGATGAGGTGTTTGGCGAGCGCGGTCCCTGTGACTTATCACCTCTCCCGTCCCTGCCGCTCGGTTTTCTGGGTGTACAACCAGCGCACCTTCTCAGGTGGATGACTGTCCAGAATCCCAAGAAGTCTTAGTTAGAAAAGAAGCCTGCTTGCAGTTTGGTAGATAATGCCTCTCTGGGGCTACGATTGCCCCCTTCTGGCTCTGGCTGCCTGTCACCAGAGGAGGAAGGTCTGTAGCCAGCTAGTTTTGTTCCGCCCTTTGTTCTGTGCAAGGGCCTGGTGGTGTCTTAGGGCTTTTCGTGTGGTAGCTATCCCAGAGTCGGGTTTGCTAGCCCAAATTAGTTCGCTCTGATTAGCCTTGGGGGCATTCAGGCCTGATCCTTAGTCTAAGCAATGCAGCCTGCACCTCTCTGCCCAGCCCCTGCTTGCTGGTGCAGGCACAGGTGTCTGCGCTGCTTCTCCGCTGGGGGAGTTACCATTGGGATTGTAATCTGTGGGTTTTAATTATTTACTTATTTTTCCTCCCTATTATGTTGCCCTCTGTGCTTCCAAGGCTCGGCACAGACTCGGCAGTGAGAGTGTTTCCCGGTGTTTGGAAACTTCTCTCTTTTTAAGACTCCCTTCCCGGGACGGAGCTCCATCCCTACCTCTTTTGTCTCTTTTTTTGTCTTTTATATTTTTCCTACCTCCTTTCGAAGACAATGGATTGCTTTTCTGGGTGCCTGATGTCCTCAGCCGGCATTCAGAAGTTGTTTTGTGGATTTTACTCAGCGTTTAAATGTTCTTTTGATGAATTTGTGGGGGAGAAAGTGATCTCCCCGTCCTATTCCTCTGCCATCTTAGGACCTCCTTCCAATATTCTTGACTAGAGAATTCCAGAGACAGAGGAGTCTGGTGAGCTACAGTCCATGGGGTCACAGAGAGACACAACTGAGCAGCACACACACATACACACACACACGTTGATAGGTAGGTATTGTCATTTTGTTCATTGTTTTGGGGTTGTTTTGGTAATTCTTTTGTTTATTCTTGCCTTCTCTTCCCTTTTAATGATTATTTTTAGTGTTATCTGGATTTCTTTCTCTTTGTGTATCTATTGTAGATTTTTGGTTTTGGGGTACCATTAGGTTTATACATAGATGTAGACAACTCTGTCTATATATGATTAAGTGCTTTATCTCTTAACTTCAAATGCATTTTAACAAGTCTGAATTTTTATTGTGCTCCCTTCATAATTACTGTTTTTCTCATATTTTGTGTCTAATTGCTTTGTGTATCCCTTAGCTGGTTATTGTGGTGATAGGTGATTTTAATACTTTTTGTCTTTTAGCCTTCCTACTAGCTTTCTATGTGGTTGATTTACTACCTTTACTATATATTTATCTTTACCAATGAGTTTTTTTTTCCCCATAATTTTCATGTTTCTAGTTTGACCTTTTCTTTTTCACTTAGAGAAGTCCCTTTAACCTTTCTTGTAAAGCTGCTTTGGTGGTACTGAACTCTTTTAGCTTTTGCCTATCTGAAAACTTTTGATCTATCAAATCCAAATAAAAGCCTTGCCAGGTAGAATATTCTTGGTTGTAGATTTTCCCTTTTATCACGTTAACTGTATCTTGCCACTCTTTTCTGGCCTGCAGAGTTTCTGCTGCAAAGTCAGCTTGATAGCCTTATGGGAGTTCCCTAGTTCATAACTTGTTTCTTTTCCCTTGCTGCTTTTAATAATATCTCTTTGAGCTTTGCAATTTTAATTACAGTATGTTTTGATGTGGTCCTCTTTGGGTTGATCCCGTTTGAGGCTGTCTCTGTGCTTCCTGGACTTGCATGTTTCATTCATTTCACAGGTTAGGGAAGTCTTCAGCTGTTATGTCTGCAAATATGTTCTCTGCCACCCTCTCTGTCTTCTCTTTCTGGGACTCCTGTGAGGTAAATGTTAGTGTGTGTGATGTTGTCCCAGAGGTCTTTTAAACTGTCCTTATTTCTTTTTATTTTTTTCTGTTTAGCTTGAGTGATTTCCACTACTCTCTTATAGCTTACTGATCTATTCCTCGGTATTACTTAATCTACTGTTGATTCCTTCTAGTGTATTTTTCATTTCAGTTACTGTATTTCCATCTGTCTAGTTCTTTATATTTTCTAACTCTTGATTAAAAACATTTACTGCTTACTCTGTTCATCCATTCTTCTTTAGAGTTCCCTTTTTTGTTGCTATTCTGCCTAATTTTTTTTTAAATTGAAGTATAGTTGATTTACAGTGTTGTGTTAATTTCTGCTGGACAGCAAAGTGATTCAGTTATACATATATATACATCTTCTTTTTACATTCTTTTCTGGTATGGTTTATCACAGGATAGTGAGTATAATTCCCTATGCTTTACAGTAAGACCTTATTTATTCATTCTGTGTCTGGTGAATGGGGGCTACATTCTGGGGAGGCTGTCTGGGGGGCCCAAAGTGTCTCAGAGCTGGTGTTGTCCGGCTGGTTGGTGTGGCTGGGACCCAGTGGGTCCAGGATTGGTGCTAGCCTACCGATAGGTTGAGCCATGATCCAAGGTCTCTTGCTGTAGTAGGCCCTGGGGGTCCCAGTTCTATATTACCTGTGTCCTGGGGTGTAGGGCCAGGTCCTGGGCCCTCTGGTGGACAAGATTATTAGGGTGTTTTAATGCAACCTGCCCACCTACTTGCTTGGCCTGAGGTATTCCATTACTGGTGCCTATAGGCTGATGGGTCGTAGCCTAGGTCCCCACAGGGAGGATTACAAAATAGTGCTCACCAGCACTAGTATTCATGTGGTAGGGCAAGCTCCCCCAAGTGCTTACTGCCAATGTCTTTATCCCCAGGGTGAGGTCCAGTTGCCTTCTACCACCCCGGGAGACTCTCCAAGATTAATGGGTGGGCTGGACCCATGGTCCTTTCAGACTGTGCAATCTAGGGCAGAAGAAATAATGTATAAGATCTTGTGTGTGTCCTTTAAGAGTAGAGTCTATTTCTCACAGCTCACAGGGTCTGCTGAAAGCAAGCCCTGCTGGTCTTCAAAGCCAGTTGTTCCAGTACTGTCTTACCAGTGCAGGCCCCCTGTGCTGTGGAGCCCAGTGTGGGGCTCAGACTCCTCAGTCCTTGGGGCGAATCTCTGCAGTTGTAGTAATTTTCCTGTTTGAGGGTTGCCTACTAAGGGTACGGCTCTTGACTATAGCACAACTCTGCCCATCCTACCCGTCTTATTATGGTTTGTTCTATATTATCTTTAGTTGTAGAGGTCTTTTCTGGTAGGTTCTGGCCTTTCTCATCCATAGTTTCTCTGTAAATAGCTGTAATTTTGCTGTGCCCATGAGAGGAGTTGAGCTTAGAGTCTTCTTAATCCACCAACTCTTATTTTTCTAAAATTTGATAGATGGGAATGACCTTGAGGACCTGTATATAGATGAAAATAATAGTAACAACCAAGGTTTAAATGCATACCAAGTTCCAGAAAATGTATTAAGCATTTTTAGAAATACCTTATCTAAATTTCTTATAACATCTATAGATGTGTTCTCATACTTTAGTTAAGGAAATTAGTGCTTAGAGATGTTACACAGTTTGCAGATTGCACCATGGTCTATGTGGCTCCCAAGTCCCCGTTCTTTCAACCATACTGCTGTGAAGTGTTCTAAGTTTCTATGTGATTTACCCTACTTAAAATAGCTGACATCTGAACAGCATAGAAGCCATGGTACTTCTTATTGTGCTTTACTAGCTATATGACTTTAGGCAAATCACCTAATCTCTGTGTCTCAGCTGCCTCATCTGAAAATGGGGATAGTAATAATACTCTTTTAGGGTTGTGAGTAGTTTAAATGAATAACTATATGCCAACTATTTAAAACCATACCTGGCAGGAAGTAAGGAAAAATGCTAACTGCTACCACCATCATCATCACAGTTACCACTTTTCAAAAGGGAAATGGGATGCTTAATGTACTAAGCCTTGATAATAAATATTCTTTAGACTGTAGCACTAGGAACAACTTCTAAAGCCGTGAACTCAAATTCATCAGTCAACAAGTACCCTTCATATTAGGGACTAAAGCACGAAGAGAAGCATAAGACAAGATCTTTACCTTTAGGTCATTTATAATCTAAGTGAAAAACAAAATGTAACTCACCTGAAGCACTTGGACACTGAATAGACTGGCACAAACTCAAGTGTGGTCATAATAAATGTGAGCTGCCTCAGTCAAAGACTTCCTAGAGGAGCTGGACTTGGAATGGGCTTTGCAGAAGGGCAGGATCTGGAGTACAGGTATTCCAGGTGAGGGAAGACACTCAGCTGTGGAGTGAAGGCCAGCCGAGTGGGGAGGAGTGTGACTGAACAGAGAGAGAGCAGCAATATTGAGATTTAGGTTGAATTACCTTTGGAATGTGTCCTTGCAAAACCGCAGAAAATTTTCTTTAATCCAGTCAGCTTTAAGCAAGAGAATATGTGGCTTGCAAAGTTATCATTTCTGTCTCTACTCTTTTGAAAACCTTTGGGAATGATCTGTCCTGACATCCAGAGTAACACGTCTCCTGTCCCTTTGGCACAGTGAGGAACTCTCAGCGGAAGCATATCCTGGCAGCCCATCAGATCATCCACAGGCACACAGAGGACATGCTCAAGACACATTTTGTTGAGCAAAGGCAGACACCAGACGCTGAGCTACTTGAGGGAGAAACTGAAAAGGAGCAAAATACCTAAGGTGAGTTTATTTTTCCTTTGGAAGGGCACAGGAGGACAAGCAGCATCATTGAGCTCTATGCTGTACTCTAACAATCATAATGTGGAAAATGAAGCACTCCCATTTAAATTGGTGCATTTCATGCATCTGTTTGACAGGCCTGAAGCAGTTACTGTCTGCCAAGGTTTCCACTACAAATTCAAGAAAAAAGCACCCTTGTGCTTTCTGTCTGTGGCAGCCCAGACTGAATGCGGGAATACAGCAGGGAAAATATTGGTGCATTTCATCTCGGTTATGGAATCTGCTATTGAAACTGTTAGTTCATATGACAGCAGTTAGACTGTTTTGACCAAAAAACAGGACTCAAAATTATTTTTGTAGGTTTTAGCAAATGACTACTCTATCACAAAGCTACAAAACATGTTTGTGTTATTTAAAACAAAAACCTTGTTCTCATGGAATTAGATGAGGTACCCCTGTAGCACTGAGCTGGCTGCTCAGCATGGCATGAGGCACAGCCTGCCCAATTCGAGCCCTGCCCTCTACAGTAGCCTTAGGTGCACCTAACATTCCTACTCACAAGATGAACACAGGCCATGTTTGGTATGATTTGAGTATCAATCTCCTCAGAAAGCCATAAGGCCCCACAGCTTCCAACAGCACAGCATCGGGGGTCTCTCTTCCTGCGGGAGCTCTTGCTGAATCCACACAAAGGACCATGTATCAAAATCCTTTAGTCCCCAGGTTACAAAGCTCAGGTGCAAGGAAAAGAGCTTCGCATTGGGTGGGGGCAGAAGCTGCCTTGGTTTACATGCCCTGGGACCAGTCTCTCTCATAATTCCATTGGCATAGATTCCAGGGTCCTCCCAATGGATCTGCCCAGTTACAAAAGTCAGCACACTCAGGAAACCTCAAAGTTACAGTTTCCTGTTAGGTATTAATAGTTTATTTAAAATCCCTCCCAGTCAGATGCTAGTTACTAATCGGGTCATTTTTACCTTTAGTAATGTTGCTTACATGTGTTCAGTCACTCAGTGGTATCCAACTCTTGCGGCCCCATGGACCATAGCCCGCCCGGTTTCTCTGTCCATGGAATTTTCCAAGCAAGAATACTGGAGTGGGTTGCCATTTCCTCCTCCAGGGGACCTTCCTGACCCAGGGATCGAACCCACATCTCCTGTGTCTCCTGCACTGGCAGGCAGGTTCGTTACCACTGGCACCACCTGGGAAGCCTGTGTTGCTTGGTGACGTAGTTGACACGTATGCCACCTTACCAGATTATGGAGAACAGAGCCAGGGGGTTCCGAGTAAAACTTCCATGAGAAGGGGTCCAGAGTGAAGCTTTACCTGTAACTTTTCCCTTAAGCCTCCCATGGTGAGAGGCACACTGTTTGCTATTTTACCCTCGAGGGTGTGCTATCAGGTTAGGGATGGCATTAAGGCTTAGGGAGCAATCTGAACCTGGCATCGAGGAGGTTTGGGTGTTTGCAGCCACTAACTGTATAATCTTATACAAATACTTTCCTTGAGGTTTCCTTAAGGTTTACACATGAACATGTGACCAAGAGGCCCTCTGCAGGGAAATCTATTGGGACCTTAAATCTCAAAGAGGCTGATGGTAGGAAGGTTGAGATAAGGGAGCAGTTAAGAAAGACCAGAGAGAAGACAGATAAAGAATTCTTAAATACCAAACTATGGCTGTAAATTACAGCAGAAAATCCTTTGTTTTTCATTAATAATGAAATAACCTCTGAAATCACTGAAAATATAAACCATATATTTACATGTAATGTTACATCTATATAAAGCTATATAATATAAATTCAAGAATCAAAGAATTTTGCCTAACTTATTATTGTATTAAAAATCAGCCTCAGAAGTACAGTTCCTCCACTGGGTCCCTTGGATCTCTCCCTATCCAGTTGATGTTTGAGAGGGAGTGAAAGAATCTGAGCATGCATTGGGAAGAACTCAGCTGTAAGGCATTGCCAGCCAGTGCTCCAGATGGATGAAGAACTGAGTGCTTCAATCTTGAAACAGTGATCTGGGCAGCATATCACAGGTCCTGTGGACGCATAAAGACACAACTTTCTGGTGGAAGATAGGAGATGGTGAAAGGGAAAGTCGCTCAGTCGTGTCCAACTCTTTGCGAGTCCATGGACTATATAGTTCATGGAATTCTCCAGAGAGGTGATGAGGGCTGACTTAGGCAATAATATAAATTATAACAGTGAGCTGAGATATACCACTGAGACAGGATGGTGGAGTAGAAGGACATGAGTTTACCTCTTCTTATAGAAACATCAAAATCACAACTAACTGCTGAAAAACCATTGACAGAAAAACGGTGGAACCTATCAAAAAAGATACCCTGCATCCAAAGACAAAGAAGAAGCCACAATGAGATGACTGGAGGGGCGCAATACAATCCAATCCCATACATGCCAGGTGGGTGACCCAGTAACTGGAAATAATTTTACCATAGAAGCTCTCCTACATGAGTGAAAGATCTGGGCTCCATGTCAGGCTCCCTACCTTGGGGTCTGGCAGTGGGAGGAGGAGCCCCCGAAAATCTAGCTTCGAAGGCCAGCAAGATCTGATCAGAGAAATTCCACAGGACTGGGGGAAACAGAAACTCTGTGTGGAGGGTGCACTCAGGGTCTCATGACTCACAGTGACCCAAGGGAAAAGCGGTAACCTCTAAGAGACTGGGCTAGTACTGGAAGGTCTCCTGCAGAGGCGGGGAGCAACTGTGGCACAGTGTGGGGACAAGAACACTGGCAGCAGCAGTTCTGGGGAGTACTCGTTGGTGTGAACCTCCTAGAGGCTGCCGTTTCCTCACTGAGACCTGGCCCCACCCACAGTCTGTAGGTTTCAGTGTGGGTGCCTTGGGCCAAACAGCCAACAGGTCAGGAACAAAGCCCTACCCATCAGCAGACATGCTACATGTAAAAGGATGAAATTAGAACACTCTTAACACCATACACAAAAATAAACTCAGAATAGATTAAAGCTCTAAATATAAAGCCAGACACTATAAAACTCTCAGAGGAAACAAAGAATGCTCTTTGGCATAAATTGCAACAAGATCTTTTTTGACCCACCACCTAGAGTAATGAAAATAAAAATAAACAAATGAAACCTAATTAAAAGCTTTTGCACAGCAAAGGAAACCATAAATGAGACAGAAAGACATCCCTTAGAATGGAAGAAAATATTTGCAAATGAAGTAAGTGACAAGGGATTAACCTCCAAAATATACACACAGTTCATGCAGCTCAGTATCAAAAGCACAAACAACCCAATCAAAAAAAAAAAAAAAGGGAAGAAGGCCTAAATAGACATTTCTCCAAAGAAGATACATAGATGGCCAATGGCCAAGAGGCCCATGAAAAGATGCTCATTACTAATTATTAGAAAAATGCAAATCAAAGCTACAATGAGATTATCACCTCACACTAATCACAATGGCCACCATCAAGGAGTCTACAAACAGTAAATGCTGGAGAGGGTATGAAGAAAAGGGAACCCTCCTACACTGTTGGTAGGAATGGCAGTTGGTGCAGCCACTATGGAAAACAGTATGGAAGTTCCTTAAAAAACTACACATAGAACTACTGTGTGATCCAGCAATTCCACTCCTGGGCATACATCCAGAGAAAACCATGGTTCAAAAGGATACATTCACCAGTGTTCATTAAAGCACTGTTTACAGTAATCGAGGCATGGAAGCAACCTAAATGTCCATCAGCAGATGAATGGATAAAGATGTGGTGCATGTATACAATGGAATATTACTCAGCCATAAAAAGGAATAAAATAATGCCTTTGCAGCAATATAGGTGGACCTGGAGATTATCATATCAAGGGAAGTAAGTCAGACAAATTATCATGGTATCACTTACATATGGAGTCTTTTGAAAATGATACAACTAAACTTATCTACAAAACAGACTCACAGACTTAGAGAAAAAAATTATGGCTACCAGGGGGGAAGGCTGGGAGGGATAGATTAGGAGTTTGAGACTGACATGTACACATTGCTATATTTAAAATAAAATGCCTTTCCCTGAGGAAAAAAAAATGTAGCAGGAGAAAGAAAAGTATGGTACTAGCAAAAAAAAAAAAAAAAGGAAATATAGATCAATGGAACTAGATAAAAAGCCCAGAAATAAACCTGCACCTGTGGTCAGTTAATCTACAGCAAAGGAGGCAAGAATATACAATGGAGAAAAAGCAGTCTCTTCATTAAGTGGTGCTTACTGAACTGGACAGCTACATGTAAGAAATGAAATTAGAGTATTCCTTAACACTATACACAAAAGTAAATTCAGAATACACTAAAGACCTAAATGTAAGGTCAAATACTATAAAACTCAGAGGGAAACACAGGCAGAATACTCGTACATAAATCACAGCAATAACTTTTTCAGCCCATCTCGAAGAGTAATGGAAATAAAAATGGATAAATGGGAAATTAAACTCAAAGGCTTTTGCACAGGAAAGGACACCATAAACAAAACAAAAAGACAACCCACAGAATGGGAGAAAGTATTTGCAAGCACTCTGACCAAAAAGGGGTAAGTTTCCAAAATTTACAACCAGCTCATGAAGCTCAATATCAAAAATTCAAACAACTCAATCAAAAAATAAGTTATGCTTATCAGTGAGGAATGGTGGTGGGGGAGGGATAAATTGGGAGTTTGAGATTAACATACATACACACACACACTGCTGTATTAAAATAGGTAACCAACAAAGACCTATTGTATAGCACAGGGAATCTGCTCAGTACTCATAAAAATCTACGTGGGAAAAGAATCTGAGAAAGAATAGATAAACAGGTATGTATAACTCAGTCACTTTGCTGTACACCTGAAATGTACACAGCATTTAAGAAACTATACTCCAGTATAAAATAAACAAATTTAAATAGTAAATCAGCCTTAATGTTAGTCACTATTTCTACATGCAAATTTAATAAGATTAATAGTTATTTTCATAATAGGTGGCTGAAAAGCTGAGCAGTGCTTTCACAAGCTTTATAAGACCAGAGGGACAAAAACTGGAGTCAAGATTGAGACCCTGGTGAACGTCCTCCATTTAGGCTGGGACTCCACAAGGCTGTGCCCTAGTAGAAAGTGTTCATTAGAAGTAACCATCCTTGAATAGACTACAGTTTAGCTTCTAATCACCTGAATGATCCCCAAAACCCTCAGTTGCACAAAATGAATTTAAAAGATCTTTGATTCCTGTTGCCTCAAAGAAATTATCAGGAACAAAACTTAAATTCTCCTTGGAGAAAGTTGGCATCATCCTAGACCTCAATTTATTTTCAGAATTTTTCATGAACAAGTTCCAAACAAGGATATACAGGTACATGAAGGATATACAGGTACATGACAACTTGAACAAGTAGCAGAAAGTACAGATCATAGAAACAAACCTAAAGGGATCTAAAATTGGAATTATTAGACAGACTTTAGAATAACTATGCTTACTGCTATACACTTCTAGCCTCCAGAATTGTGAGAAAATACATTTTTTGTGGTTTAAACCACCCAGTGCATGGTATTTTGTTATGGCAGTCCGAGCCAAGACAGATTTTGGTACCAAAAGTGAAGGTACTGTAACAATACCTAAGTGTGTGGAAGCAACTTTGGAGCTAGCTAATGTGTAGAGATGGGAAGATTTTTGAGGTGCATGCTGGGAATATGGATGTTAAGGGCAATTCTGGCAAGGTCTTAGATGGAAATGTGGAATGTTACTGCAAACTGGAGGAAGGGCAATCCATATTATAAAGTGGCAGAGAACTTGGCTGAACTGTGTTCTAGTGTTTTGTGGAAGATAGAACTTCTAAGCAATGAAACTGGATATTTAGCTGATGTTTAGAGATGTCTATGCAAAGTGTTGAAGGAGCCACGTGGTTCCTTCTGACTGCTTTTATGGTAAAATACAAAAGGAGAGAAATAAACTGGAGAAGGAATTAAGCTAAAAAACAAGGATTTGTAGATTTGGAAAATTCTCAGCCTAGCCGTATTTCAAAAAGTGAAAAAAGTCCATTCTGAAAAAGAATTCTAAGGGTATAGCTGAACAACTATCTAATAAAGAGTCTATGGAATTGTAAGAGTAGGAGCACTGCCAGTTTGAAATGAAGGAATGGATACACTATGAAATGAAGAAAGGCTGTCAGACTTGTTGGGTTTCACAGGATTATACAACAGAGCCATTATGCTGCAAATGTGCACCATTATTTAAGAAGAGCGAAAACTAATGCTGAAGGCGATTCAGAGCTTATCAACCAGTGCTTCAGTTTCAACAGGTCAGATGGCCTCTGCCCAGAACTGAAGGACAGGACTGCCTATGGCACCCTACCTGGATCTCCAAAGTGGCCATGGAGATGAGGTACACCAGAGCTGGGGGGATGGGGCCACTCCCAGAGCCATGGAGAAATGCTGCCATCCCAGTGGACCTAGAAGGCAGGACATTGCACCAAAGGGAATTAAGCTCAAGCTTTAAGATCCAATAGAATTTGTCTAGCTAAGCCTTGGACTTGCTTGGGACCCATTATTCCTTTCTTCCTTCTGATTTCTCCCTTTTGGAATGGGACTATCTTTCCTATGCCTGTCCCACCACTGTATTTTGGAAGTGCATAATGTATCTGGTTCACAGCTGGAGAGGAATATTGCCTCTGGAAGAATCATACCTTTGAGTCTCACCCATTTCTGATTTAGATGACAATTTGGATTTCAGACCTTAGAATTGGTACCTGAATGAGTTAAGACTCTGGGGGCTATTGAGGTGAAACGAATGTATCCTGCACGTGAGAAGAACATGATTTCGGGAGGCTTTGGTGGAATGCAATACAGTGAACTGTGTCCTCCCAAAATTCGTATGTTGAAGCCCTCACCTCCTATATGATGTCATTTGGAAATGAGGACTGTGAGATAGATGGGGCAGAGCAAGAAGGCAGCCATCTACAAGCCATGAAGAGAGTTCTCCCCAGGAACTGATCATGCTGGCACCTGATCTTGGACTTCAACCCTCCAGAACTGTGAGAAAATAAATTTCTAATAACTAAAACAATCTTGAGAAAATAAAGCTGGAGGCATCATTCACCCTGATTTCAAACTATACTACAGGGCTACAGTAATCAAAACTGTATAGTACTGGCATATAGATCAATGGACAAATAGATCAATGGAAAAGAACAGAGAGCCCAGTAAATCTACACTTATATGGGCAATTAACCTACTACAAAGGAGGCAAGATATACAGTGGGGAAAAAGCAGCTTTTTCAATAAACGGTGTTGGGGAAACAAGACAGCTACACGGAAAAGAAACTGGACTACTTCCTCACACCATGCACAAAAGTAAATATAAGACCTTTTCATCAGTTAAAGGAATGATCAACAAAATGAAAAGTCCACATACTGAATGGGCAAAGACGTTTGCAAATTTATACATATTTGCCAGACATTTGCAAGTTTATAAATATATATATTTACATAGATCAGATCAGATCAGTCATTCAGTCGTGTCCGACTCTTTGCAACCCCATCAATCACAGCACGCCAGGCCTCCCTGTCCATCACCAACTCCCAGAGTTCACTCAAACTCACGTCCATC
>NW_011494787.1:10672731-10674186 GCF_000754665.1 Bison bison bison
TTGGCATAGTCAATAAAGCAGAAATAGATGTTTTTCTGGAACTCTCTTGCTTTTTCCATGATCCAGCGGATGTTGGCAATTTGATCTCTGGTTTCTCTGCCTTTTCTAAAACCAGCTGGAACATCAGGAAGTTCATGGTTCACATATTGCTGAAGCCAGGCTTGGAGAATTTTGAGCATTACTTTACTAGCATGTGAGATGAGTGCAATTGTGCAGTAGTTTGAGCATTCTTTGGCATTGTCTTTCTTTGGGATTGGAATGAAAACTGACCTTTTCCAGTCCTGTGGCCACTGCTGAGTTTTCCAAATTTGCTGGCATATTGAGTGCAGCACTTTCACAGCATCATCTTTCAGGATTTGGAATAGCTCAACTGGAATTCCATCCCCTCCACTAGCTGTGTTTGTAGTGATGCTTTCTAAGGCCCACTTGACTTCACATTCCAGGATGTCTGGCTCTAGGTCAGTGATCACACCATCGTGATTATCTGGGTCGTGAAGATTTTTGTACAGTTCTTCTGTGTATTCTTGCCATCTCTTCTTAATATGTTTTGCTTCTGTTAGGTCCATACCATTTCTGTCCTTTATCGAGCCCATCTTTGCATGAAATGTTCCTTTGGTATCTCTGATTTTCTTGAAGAGATCTCTAGTCTTTCCCATTCTGTTGTTTTCCTCTATTTCTTTGCATTGATTACTGAGGAAGACTTTCTTATCTCTTCTTGCTATTCTTTGGAACTCTGCATTCAGATGCTTATATCTTTCCTTTTCTCCTTTGCCTTTCACTTATCTTCTTTTAGTAGCTATTTGTAAGGCCTCCTCAGACAACCATTTTGCCTTTTTGCATTTCTTTTTCTTGGGGATGGTCTTGATCCCTGTCTCCTGTACAATGTCACGAACCTCATTCCATAGTTCATCAGGCACTCTGTCTATCAGATCTAGGCCCTTAAATCTATTTCTCACTTCCACTGTATAATCATAAGGGATTTGACTTAGGTCATACCTGAATAGTGGTTTTCCGTACTTTCTTCAATTTAAGTCTGAATTTGGCAATAAGGAATTCATGATCTGAGCCACAGTCAGCTCCTGGTCTTGTTTTTGCTGACTGTATAGAGCTTCTCCATCTTTGGCTTCAAAGAATATAATCAGTCTGATTTCGGTGTCGACCATCTGGTGATGTCCATGTATAGAGTCTTCTCTTGTGTTGTTGGAAGAGGGTGTTTGTTATGACCAGTGCATTTTCTTGGCAAAACTCTATTAGTCTTTGCCCTGCTTCATTCCGTATTGCAAGGCCAAATATGCCTGTTACTCCAGGTGTTTCTTGACTTCCTACTTTTGCATTCCAGTCCCCTATAATTTAAAGGACAGATTTTTTGGGTGTTAGTTCTAAAAGGTCTTGTAGGTCTTCATAGAACCATTAAACTTCAGCTTCTTCAGCATTACTGGTTGGGGCATAGACTTG
>NW_011494787.1:10674286-10686684 GCF_000754665.1 Bison bison bison
CTGCATTTCAGACTCTTTTGTTGACTATGATGGCCACTCCATTTCTTCTGAGGGATTCCTGCCCACAGTAGTAGATAAAATGGTCATCTGAGTTAAATTCACCCATTCCAGTCCATTTCAGTTCGCTGATTCCTAGAATGTCAACATTCACTCTTGCCATCTCTTGTTTGACCACTTCCAATTTGCCTTGATTCATGGACCTGACATTCCAGGTTCCTATGCAATATTGCTCTTTACAGCATTGGAACTTGCTTCTATCACCAGTCACATCCACAGCTGGGTATTCTTTTTGCTTTGGCTCCATCCCTTCATTCTTTCTGGAGTTATTTCTCCACTGATCTCTAGTAGCATATTGGGCACCTACTGACCTGGGGAGTTTCTCTTTCAGTATCCTATCATTTTGCCTTTTCATACCGTTCTTGGGGTTCTCAAGGCAAGAGTACTGAAGTGGTTTGCCATTCCCTTCTCCAGTGGACCACATTCTGTCAGATCTCTCCACCATGACCCGCCCATCTTGGGTTGCCCCACGGGCATGGATCAGTTTCATTGAGTTAGACAAGGCTGTAGTCCTAGTGTGATTAGATTGACTAGTTTTCTGTGAGTATGGTTTCAGTGTGTTTGCCTTCTGATGCCTTCTTGCAACACCTACTGTCTTACTTGGGTTTCTCTTACCTTGGGCATGGGGTATCTCTTCACGGCTGCTCCAGCAAAGCGCAGCCGCTGCTCCTTACCTTGGACGAGGGGTATCTCCTCACCGCCACCCTTCCATATGAAGACTCACATAACTCAACCTCAAAAAAAAAAAAAAATAAGAGAGGATCTGAGTAGACTTTCCAAAAAAGACACACAGATGGCCAACAGGCACATGAAAAGATCCTCAACATCAATAATCAGAGAAATGCAAATCAAAACCACAGTGAGATATCACTTCATATCTCACATTTGTCAGAATGGCTGTTATCAAAAAGACCACAAATAAAAAGTATTGGAGAGGTTGTAGAGAAAAGAGAATCTCATGCACTGTCAGCAAAAATGTCAATTGGTACAGCCACTATGGAGAATGGTATGGAGATTCCTCAAAAAATTAAAAACAGACCACTGTATGATCCAGCAATTCCATTGCTGGTATTATCCAAAGAAAATGAAAATAATTAGGAAAGGTATGTGTATCCCTATTTTCATAGTAGCATTATTTACAACTGTTAAGATATAGAAGTAACATAAGTACCCATTAGTAAATGAATGAATAAAGATGTGGTAAATATACACAGTGGAATATTACTCATAAGAAAGAAGGAAAGTTTGCCATTGGTGATGACATGGATGGAACCAGAGACTATTATGCTAAGTGAAGTAAATCAGACAGAGAAAGAGAAATACGGTCTGATTTCACTTACATGTGAGATCTAAAAAACAAAAGGAAACAGAAAATATAACCATATAGAAACAGTGTCATAGCTATAGAGACAAACAGGTGGTTGCCATGGTTTCCAGAAGGGAAGGGGTAGGTGGGAGAGAGAAATATGTGAGAGAGATAAGAGGTACAAACTTCTAGCTGCAAAATAAATGAGTCACGGGTATGAAATATGCAGTTTGGAGAACATAGTCAATAATTATGTTATATCTTTGCATGGCGATAGACTTATCATGCTGATCATTTTGACATGTATAGAAAAATCGGATCACTTTGTTGTGTAACTGGAACTAACATAATTTTGTAGGTCAAGTATACTTTAAAAACAAACTCAGAAAAAGATCAGATTTGTGCTTACCAGAGGTGTAAGAGGAAAAGGGGAAATCGGACAAATGCAATCAAAAGGTATAAACTTTCAGTTATAAGATAAATAAGTACCAGGGATGAAATAAACATGATAAATAAAATCAACATTGCTGTGTGTTACATATGAAAAATTTTAAGAGAGTAAATACTAAGGGTTCTCATCTAAAAAAGGAAAGAAAAAGAAAATATGTTTCTGCTACTTAAGCTGCCTAGTCTAAGGCATTTTGTTCTGGCATCCTGAACTAAGGCACTTAGTATGCTCAAAGAAATGAAAATCAATATTGAAATTTTTAAGAGAACAAGAAACGACTTAAAAAACAATATATAGCAGATTCTGAAGAAAGTAGAAATTCTAGAATTTAAAAATATAGCAGTCAACATGAGAAACTCAAAGAGCAGGGTATATACAGCTGAAGAGAAAAATAGCAAAGTAGAAGATCAGAATAATTTATGTAGAAAGAATCAGAGAGCCAAAGAGTTGGAAACGACAGAAGAGGATAGAGTGGGACAACTTAATCCTTAGGAAGGAACAAAAGGATAGTAGGCATGGACTACTGATTCCAGAACTTTGACTTCTAACAGAAGATATGTGTTGGGAAATTATATAAAATATGAATTTTCTGAAACTGATAAAAGTCAATGTTTAGAAGGCTTCTCAACCCTGAGTAGACAAAAAGAAATCTATATCTATATACATTTTAATATGACTACTGAAAAGAAATCTTAAAAGTGTTAAGAAAGAAAAGATGAATTACCTTCAGAAGAGCAACAATTATGCTGACAGTTAGCTTCTCACCAGAAACAAAAACAGAAAATAATGGAATGATATATTCAGTGTGCTTAAATAGTATTAATAAAGTAGAATTCTGTACCTTGCAAAAATACTCTTTGAGAATGACAGGAAAAAGACATTTTCATATAAATGAAACAGAAAATTTGTCACTATGAGATGTTCTTTAAGCAAAAGGAAAATTGGAAGGCTGGACATAAATGAAGGATTAACATATGGATAAATATGTATTGACTGCATATAACAACAATAATAAGAAACAGCAACAATGGCAGCAACTCAGTTATACAACAATAGAAGTATGTAAGTTAAAAAGGGCATAGATGGATTAAATTGTCCTACCTTTGTCTACGAGGATAAAAGTATCATCTAATATTATGACTGATAACTCAAGGAAACATTTTGTATCCTTTAGGGTAACTCCTAAAGGATACTGAAAACATGTGTGATGTTTAAACCAATAGAAGAAAATGGAATAAACAAAAAACATTGAATACAAAAGGAGGGCAGAAAGGAGAGGAAAAAGGAAACAGAACCAATAGAAAGCACTGAATAAAATGATAGGTGTTTATCACTGATTTGTCATTAATTACACTAAATGTAGATAGACTAAATGCTCAAAATCAGAATTTGTCAGACTGAATTTTAAAAGACTCAGTTGTATACCTAAAATTTTATGAGACATATATTAAGTCTAAATACTCAGAATGGTTACAAAAAGAGTAAAAGATACCATGAAAACATCATCCACAAGAAAGCTGAGGTAACTATATTAATAACAAGGTTTTAAGCCAGAAAGCACTTATTAGAGCAAAAGAGGGACACTTCAGGTTTAATTCACTGGGAAGGCAAAGTGATTCACAATTTTAGTATATCTAGTAACATGGCTTTTTTGGAGGAGGCCAAACTACAGGTTGCTGGGAGGGACTGGGGGCAGGAGGAGAAGGAGATGACAGAGGATGAGATGGCTGGGTGGCATCACCGACTCGATGGACATGAGTTTGAGTAAACTCCGGGAGTTGGTGATGGACAGGGAGGCCTGGCGTGCTGAGATTCACGGGGTCGCAAAGAGTCGGACATGCTGAGTGACTGAACTGAACTGAACTGAAACTACAGGGAGGGAACACAGTCCCACCCATAGCAGAAAACTGGATTAAAGGTTTACTGAGCATGGCCTTGCCCACTAGAGCAAGACCCAGTTTTCCCTACAGCCAGACCCTCCCATCAGGAAGCTTCTATAAGCCTCTTATCCTCATCCATCAGAGGGCAGACAGAATGAAAACCACAATCACAGAAAACTAACCAAACTAATCACATGGATCACAGCCTTCTAACTCAATGCAACCATTAAGCTATGCTGTGTAGGGCCACCCAAGACGGATGGGCCATGGTGGAGAGTTCTGACAAAATGTGGTCCACTGGAGAAGGGAATGGCAAACCACTTCAGCATTCTTGCCCTGAGAACCCCATGAACAATATGAAAAGGCAAAAAGATAGGACACTGAAAGATGAGCTCCCCAGGTCTGTAGGTGCTCAATATGCTACTGGAGAAGAGCCGAGAAATAGCTCCAGAAGGAATGAAGAGGCTGAGCCAAAGCAGAAACAGCACCCAGCTGTGGATGTGCCTGGTGGTGAAAGTAAAGTCTGATGCTGTAAAGAACAATACTGTGTAGGAACCCGGAATGTTAGGTCCCTGAATCAAGGTAAATTGGAAGTGATCAAACAAGAGATGGCAAGAGTAAACATCGACATTTTAGGAATCAGTGAACTAAAATGGATGGGAATGTGAGTATTTAATTCAAATGACCATTACATCTACTACTGTGGGCAAGAATCCCTTAAAAGAAATGGAGTAGCCCTCATAGTCAACAAGAGTCCAAAATGCAATACTTGGGTGTAATCGCAAAAACAACAGAATGATCTCTGTTCATTTCCAGGGCAAACCATTCAGTATCACAGTAATCCAAGTATGCCCCAACCACTAATGCTGAAGAAGCTGAAGTTGAATGGTTCTATGAAGACCTAAAAAAAAAAAAAATGTTGGAGAGGATGTGGAGAACCTAGAAAGCATATTAAAAAGCAGAGACATCACTTTGCCAACAAAGGTCTGTCTAGTCAAAGCTATGGTTTTTCCAGTAGTCATGTATGGATGTGAGAGTTGGACCATAAAGAAGGCTGAGTGCCAAAGAATTAATGCTTTTAAGTGTGGTGTTGGAGAAGACTCTTGAGAGTCCCTTGGACTGCAAGGAGATCAAACCAGTCAATCCTAAAAGAAATCAACCCCGAATATTCATTGGAAGGACTGATGCTCAAGTTGAAGCTCCAATACTTTGGCCACCTGATGCAAAGAGCTGACTCACTGGCAAAGACCCTGATGCTGGGAAAGATTGAAGGTGGGAGGAGAAGGGGACGACAGGACGAGATGATTCAATGGTATCACTGATTCAATGGACATGAGTTTGAGCAGGCTCCAGGAGGTGGTGAAGGACAAGAAAGCTTGGTGTGCTATAGTGCACTGGGTCGCAAAGAGTCAGACATGACTGAACAACAACATGATTCTAGGAAATGTTATCAGTATCCCTGTATCAGGGACTGATGTACTGAGCAGAGGGAAAAAACATTTAAAAATGGAAGATTTGAGATACATAGTTAAGAAACTTAAATGGGCATTTTAGAATACTATACCCAATAACTCCAGGATGCATATTATTTTTAAGCACACATAAAACATTTGCAAAAACTGATTATATACTGTGTCATAAAACAAGTATCAACCATTTCAAAGAGTTGAAATCATGCCCGTGTGTCCTCTGATTAAAAAAAAAAAGCAATGAAACTAGAAATTAATGACAAGATAATTGTAATATGTTTGGAAATTAAATGCAAATGTAAATCTGTTCAAAGGAAGTATTGTAACAGAAACTAGAAAATATTTTGAGCTGAAAAATGACAAAAATGCTATGTAAATATCCAATTTGTGAAATGCTGCTGCTGTGATGCTTAGAAGGAAATTTATAGGCTTAGAGGCATTTATTAGAACAGAAAAGATGAAAATAAGATTAAGTATCCTTTTTTAGAAGTTAGAAAAGGAAATTAGATGCAAAAAAAGTAAAAGGAAGGAAATTAACAGAAATCAAAACAGAAAATAGACATCTTCTGATGCTGGGAAGGATATAGTAGGTAGCTGCAACAATTACCTGTGGCGGATTCATTTTGATATTTGGCAAAACTAATACAATTATGTAAAGTTTAAAAATAAAATAAAATTAGGGAAAAAAAAGAAAAAATAATTGATATATTGTAAGTGTCATTTTTAAACAGGGAAGAGCTGTGGAAATAAAGGGGACTCAATGAACTAAAGGGTAGACAGGAAAGAGTTCTTCCTAAGTGATCTGTGATCACTGGCCATTTTTTTCCCCTCGGGACATTGGTAACATCTAGGCATAAGACTTTACTAGGGGAAACAGAAACCAGCAAGGCTTTTAGAGTCTATTGTTTGGGGGTGGAGGGAGGTATGGATTGGAATCTAGAGGAGCCCCAAATGCCGATTTTCCCCCAGAGCTTTAGGGTTTTGGTGGACAACTCTTTTACTAATGGAAAAATGTTTGAATCTATCATGTGTTATTCACCTAGCTTTGTTAATGTGATCCTTACTCAGTCTTGAGGATTTAATCATTGTTGAATCCATGTTCCATGATTTTTTCTTTGGTCAGAAATAGCGGAATATCTTAAATTGCCCTGTGACTCTGATGTTCAATGGCTTAGCAATGGTAACACTGTAGTGTGATTTTTTTGAACTCAAAACAAGATTGAGATTTTTCTAAGAAAGAAAGTGACCCTCAACCACTATCATGGAATACTGAGTGACTTTGGAATCAGCTTTTGCTGCAGACTTGGTAATATTTTTTTAATGAATCCAACCTAAAATTACAAAGTAACACAGAGCTTATATGCAGAATTTATAGTATGGTAAAGTCATTTCAGTGGCAACTAACATTGTCTGAATCACAAATAATGGTAAGCTACTTTATATACTTCCCCTGCTGGCAAAGCTAAAAAAATAAGAAGGTCTCCATTCCCATGCATATTTGCAGTGAATGTATTTTCTGAACTTAAACTATAATTCCAGGAAGACTTTTTGGACCTTGGAACAAGTGCAAAGAAAATTTCCATGTTCAAAGTTATTTAAGTGTGCAATGGAAGCATGTCCACCTAACCTTCAATTGGAAGTGATTAATCTACATTGTAATGATGTGCTAAAAGGCATTAAATATCAAGAGAAGAAGTTATTGGAATTCTATAGGTGCCTTCCAGGCAATAAATATGCACAATTAAAAGTATATGCTTGGGGCTTCCCTGGTGGCTCAGTGATAAGGAATCTGCCTGCTGATGTAGGAGACACAGGTTCCATCTCTGATCCAGGAAGATAAAGCCCATACACAATTATTGAGCCTGTGCTCTAGAGTCTGGGAGCCAAAACTACTGAACCCATGTGCCACAGCTACTGAAGCCCGCACGATCTAGAGTCTGTTCTCCGCAACAAGAGAAGCCATTGCGATGAGAAACCCGCACACCAGTAGAGTAGCCCTTGCTCTCTGAAACTAGAGAAAAGCCCACACAGCAGTGAAGACCCAGCACAGTCAAAAAGAAACAAAAAGTATTTTTTTTTAAATCCTATGTTTATGGATTGAGATCAGTATTGCCAGCACCTATCTGTGAAAGACTTTTCTGAAATTGAAATACAGTTGATTTACACATTGTGTTGCTTTCAGGTGTACAGCAAAAAGATTTGGTTTAAAATTGTTTTCCATTATATGTTGTTGCAAGCTACTGAATATAGTTCCCTGGCTATACAGTAAATCCTGGTTGTTTATTTATACATGGTAGTGTGTATCTATTAATCACACATTCCTAATTTATCCCTCCTTTGCTCCTTTCCTCTTTGGTGAGTTTCTTTCCCATGTCTGTGAGTCTGTTTCTGTTTTGTAAATAAGTTCATTTGTACTGTTTGTTAGATTCCACATATAAGTGATACCATATATTTGTCTAAAAAATAGTTTCAAAACTGAAATAGGGGAAAGTCTCATTGCCCATCACCATTAACAGATGATCATCTGTAATCAGTTTTAATTTCTGAACCCCAATTAATCAAAATGGTGTTCCCTAAATAAGAGTTTCATTCTTTTCTTCAGGAGACTTGTATTGCAAAAAAAAAAAAAAACAAACCTGTAGTCAGTTATTATTACTATCTTTTGAGTTTTATCAATGAATTTGTTTTCTTTCTTGTTATTTTAGTACCTACATAATATGCGCACTTTTGTATTTTGGCCCATAAAGTCTAAAATATTTACCGTCAGGCCCTTTTTCTTCAAAGTCTGTTAATTCCTATTCTACAGCAGATAAAAAGAATGAAGAACTAAATATAAACACATGGATGAATCTCAAAAATATAATAATTGAAAAAAGCCAAATTAAGAAAAGTCTACAGTATGAGACTATATCAAGGTCAAAATCAGCACTAAACTACTGTATTGCAGAATAGTGATTATTTTTAGAGGGTAAGGAGAGGGTTGTGATTGGGACTAAGTGGGAGCTTATGGGATTTCTTGACCTGGGTGATATCTACAGAGATTAGTAGTACACATTTTTTCATTAAGTTGCACATTGACTTTTTTTATGCTTTGCTTTATGTGTCATATTCTGTAGTTAAAAGTTAGAAATATCTATGTGTATATACAGACATGTACATAGATGTATTATGCCTGCATATACACAGAATAATCCTGGAAAGATCAAGATCTTGGTAATCACCTATTGCTGGGCATGTAAACTGAGGACTGGAGGTCAGACTGAAGGGAAAGAGGCTTACTTTCCTCACATTTCTGTCCTTTTGTAGTCTCAATTTTTTTTTTACAACGTGTATGTATTAATTTTTCAGTTATAACCCAGTTAATGCAGAGTTTTTTTAAGTGCTAGAATTTAGAAACTGAGACCCTGTGAGTTAGGAAATGTTTGGGGCCCAAAAGCAGCAGAACTGAGCTATGTCTGGACTCTGTAATTGTATCACAGTAATTTTTCGGATGTGTTGATCTGTTAATGGTTGTTTCTAGAATGATGACATAATCATAAACATTTGTGTGTGTGTGTTTTTTTACAGACTATTTTTAAAGAGAAGCTTTTTAAAGAGAACTTTTTAAAGAGAAGCTGTACAAATCATCATCGTAGAGAATTCCAGTTGTCTGCCCTTCTTCCCAGATGTGCAGCTCTTAGGGCTTGTCAGTGTGTGATGCATGAAGAAACAGATTTCTTTTCTTTGAACTCCCAGTGATTTAAAGTGATTTTCAGTAATGACAATCAAATGAAGGAGCTTTATTCTCTCTGGTATTTCCTAGATGCTCTACTTAAAGAGAAAATTTTCTCATGACTCATTTCAACGTTTCATTCACTACAAAGATATACCAGCTTGTTGAGTCAAATATAAATCAGTAAAAAAAAAAAAAAAAATATTACTGAATATTTCTTAAGTGGTTTGGGTTTGCTGTTCAGAGTGTATTGGCATTACCTGTTAAGGTTGAAAATATGCAATCCCCATGACCCAGTATGTCATTGTCCAGTAGAAATGCAGAGTACGTGCACTAACAGGTGTGACAAGACTGCCATAGCAGTACTATTTACACTGGCTCAGAACTGGAAATCCAAACAACTGTCTACAGAGAAACAGAAAAATAAGCCCTAGGATATCCATGCGATGTCATGTCAAGTTACCATTGAGCTTTAGCTCTGAGAAGTATATTCATGAAACACCCATGGAGAGGGTGCTGCTGGAGACCTATCTGCCCATCCCACATGCTGACAAGAGTTAGGGTTGAATGGATCTCTCCTCATTTAAAGATCAGAAAATAGGAAAAACAGGGACTTCGCTGGTGGTCCAGTGACTAAGACTCTGCATGCCCAGCACAGGAGGCCTGGGGTTTGATCCCTAGTCAGGGAACTAGATCCCACATGCCACAAGTAAAGATCCAATGTGCCACAACTAAAGCCAAATGGATGGATAAATATTAAAAAAAAAAAAAATAGGAAAAACATTAAAAAACCAAAAGCGTCAACAAAAAAATCAACATGGGACTCATGTAAAGAGCTTACAAAAGAAAGTGTATGTTATGTGAACACAGAATAAAAGCCTATCTTAGAAAATATCTTACTATGGAAACAAGAAAAGCTTCAGACTGGTGTTTTTAATAGGATGCAAAAAGAAATGGCCCCTTAGAAAACTGAAGCAAGGATTAATAAGAACAGAGGTTAGCCCTGAATGACCAATCCTACAAGCAACTAGAATTCTTATAATAAAATGGGCAACATTTTTATGTTTTTGTTTTGTTTGCCTTGAGGATCACTGATCAACAGAAAAGTAGCACAATTAAGCGGCAATTGAATTTTATTTTGTTCCTTTAAAAATGCTAACCCTGGGTCTTTCCTGGTAGTCCAGTGGCTAAGACCCCACACTCCCAATGCAGGGGGCCTGAGTTCAATTCCTGGTCAGGGAACTAGATCCCACATGCCAAAACTAAGAGGTTCACATGCCATAGTGAAAGATTCCACATGTCACAACTAAACCTGGTGCAGCCAAATTAAAAAAAAAATGCTTAACATTAACTAGGTAAAAGGTATTCACTTTTGAAATGAAAAATCAGGAAGACAAACTGAGAAGACATGAGTTGGATGATGGGAGAGAAGGTGGGCGGAAGACTGTGGTACAGCAGGGAACATGAGACTTTCAGTCAAGGGCCAGTTAGTAACTTTTTTAGACTTTGCAGGGAAGATGGTCTCTGTTGCAACTACTCAACTCTGCCATTTTAGGACAGAAAAGGGTAACAAATGAATGAACATTGCTGTGTTCCAAAAATAAGCTTTTTATACAAAAATTGGCAGGCCAGATTAGGTCCCTGAGCCATAGTTTGCCCATCCCTGCTATACCACAGTGAACTGTAAAATCAATACCTACTTATAATATAGGATTTAAAGCAGCTTATAATAAAGAACATAAAATGAAACTTCAGTTAAGTTCAGTTACTCAGTCGTGTCCGACTCTTTGTGACCCCATGAATAGCAGCACGCCAGGCCTCCCTGTCCATCACCAACTCTCGGAGTTTACTCAAACTCATGTCCATCGAGTCAGTGATGCCATCCAGCCATCTCATCCTCTGTCGTCCCCTTCTCCTGCCTCCAATCCCTCCCAGCATCAGAGTCTTTTCCAGTAAGTCAACTCTTCGCGTGAGGTGGCCAAAGTACTGGAGTTTCAGCTTTAGCATCAGTCCTTCCAAAGAAATCCCAGGGCTGATCTCCTTTAGAATGGACTGGTTGGATCTCCTTGCAGTCCAAGGAACTCTCAAGAATCTTCTCCAACACCACAGTTCAAAAGCATCAATTCTTCAGCGTTCAGCCTTCTTCACAGTCCAACTCTCACATCCATACATGACCACTGGAAAAACCATAGCCTTGACTAGACGTTCGGAACTTTGTTGACAAAGTAATGTCTCTGCTTTTCAATATGCTGTCTAGGTTGGTCATAACTTTCCTTCCAAGGAGTGTCATTTAATTTCATGGCTGCAGTCACCATCTGCAGTGATTTGGGAGCCCCCAAAAATAAAGTCTGACACTGTTTCCACTGTTTCCCCATCTATTTCCCATGAAGTGACGGGACTGGATGAAATGATCTTAGTTTTCTGAATGTTGAGCTTTAAGCCAACTTTTTCACTCTCCACTTTCACTTTCATCAAGAGGCTTTTTAGTTCCTCTTCACTTTCTGCCATAAGGGTGGTGTCATCTGCATATCTGAGGTTATTGATATTTCTCCCGGCAATCTTGATTCCAGCTTGTGCTTCTTCCAGCCCAGCATTTCTCATGATGTACTCTGCATATAAGTTAAATAAGCAGGGTGACAATATACAGCCTTGACGTACTCCTTTTCGTATTTGGAACTAGTCTGTTGTTCCATGTCCAGTTCTAACTGTTGCTTCCTGACCTGCATACAGGTTTCTCAAGAGGCAGGTCAGGTGGTCTTGTATTCCCATCTCTTTCAGAAATAATTTACAACAGAATATTTTCTAAAAATTTTTATCCTTATATTATCTTCTAAACTAAGCTTTGTGTTTAGACAAGAAAAAAACTAAAAGATATTACAAAATTATCATTAGCTAATTGAAATTTACTAAGAAAGGAAAGCTTTTTCCTGATACTGGCAACTCTGTTTTTAATGACTAGAGTCGAAACACATCCACCTTAGTCTTTGCTCTTGGAAACAAAATATCCTGAGTGATGAGCAAAACTTGTGTTTAAAACCCTGTGATCATGACAGCTGGAGCCATAAAGTGGGTTAGGGCTGCTACACTAGTACAGTCAGTAGTAATGTAGAATCACAACAAACTAATTTCTGAGGGAGGAAATGGTTTTTGCATGGAAGCATAATTAGTTACAGTGAATCCCTGTGCTTTTTGACAAAGGCATTGCCTCTCTTCAAAATGCTTAAAAATAGGCAAGGTACAGTGCAAGGAAGCAGTTTGTAGTGTGAGTAAAGGATCTTTTGGGGATGAGAAACTGTTGGCACAAAATTTGGGGGGAGTCCAAATTCCTGAAGTGCAGAGCTCTCAGACAATTGAATTCTGAGTATATGTTAGGTTAGGGCAGCTCCCACTACTAACTCTCATCCCTCTCGATTCTAGATCCTTGTACCCACCTGGGAGTAGAGTTGCATGTACTAAGACCTGGAGTGCTTTTACGCAGCAAGCATACATGGAAAGTAACCCAGTAGATTTCAGTCTCTAACCGATC
>NW_011494787.1:10686784-10704841 GCF_000754665.1 Bison bison bison
AACCGATCAGATGAGTTTCTCCATCTCACTTGAAGAAGAGTGAGAGAGAGAATACAGATATGCTGTCCTAAGTGGGGAAGGGGGAGGAGTGAGTGCCCCATATTCTGTAGAATCTTTAAAGTGTTGACAGTAAGGGATCCCCCACTACCAGATGACAGAAGAATTTCCCAGAAAACTAAAACCATTGAAGGAGGTATCTTTTATTCAGTTCAGTTGCTCAGTCGTATCCAACTCTGTGACCTCATGCACTGCAGCACGCCAGACTTCCCTGTGCTTCACCATCTCCTGGAGCTTGCTCAAACTCATGTCCATTGAGTTGGTGAGGTCATCAAACCATCTCATCCTGTCATCCCCTTCTCCTGCCTTCTATCTTTCCCAATATAGGGTTTTTCTAAGGAGTCAGTTCTTTGCATCAGGTGGCTAAAGTTTTGGAGCTTCAGCTTCAGCACCAGCCCTTCCAATGAATATTCAGGACTGATTTCCTTTAAAATGGACTGGTTTGATCTCCTTGTAGTCTAAGGGACTCTCAAGAGTCTTCTCCAACACCACACTTCAAAAGCATCAATTCTTCAGTGCTCAGCTTTCTTTGTAGTCCAACTCTGACATCCATACATGACTACTGAAAAAACCATAGCTTTGACTAGACAGACCTTTGTCGGCAAAGTAATGCTTTTTAATATGCTGTCTAGGTTGGTCATAGCTTTTCTTTCAAGGAGCAAGTGTCTTAATTTTATGACTGCAGTCACCATCTGCAGTGATTTGGAGCCCAAGAAGATAAAATCTTTTATTGTAGGTATCAAATATTAAGAAAACTGGGAACAAGGGCTAGTTCTCAACTGTGGCTGCATGTTAAAATCATCTGAATCCTTTAAAAAAATTGGCTCTTCAGCCTCTCTCTAGACCATTTAAGATAGATCTTTAGAAAAGGAACAAGTCGGGGTATCTTTAAAAAAAAAATCTTTCTAAGTGATCTGATGTGCATTCAAGGTTTAGAATTGGAAAAGACTTTCCCAAAGACACTGTCCCTCCCCAAGTATTTACCATTCAGAGAGATTTACCATGGAAGACAGGTCTTCAGTACAGGTTTCAATGATATTTTGAAGGGAAGGGCAGGAGCTGTATCTCATATGTTCATCTGTTTATATCCTGGTGTCTGGCATAATCTCTGGCACATTACTAACCTCTCAATAAGCATTTACTGCATAAAGTTCTACATACCTAAGGTTTGTGAGTATTAGGTCTTGAAAGTCAATCAGTTGTGTCTGACTCTGCGACCCCATGGATTATACAGTCCATGGAATTCTCTAGGCCAGAATACTGGTGTGGGTAGCCTTTCCCTTTCTAGGGGATTTTCCCAACCCAGGGATCGAACCCAGGTCTCCCGTATTTCAGGCAGATTCTTTACCAGCTGAGCCATAAGGGAAGCCCAAGAATACTGGAGTGGGTAGCTTATCCCTCCTCTAGTGGATCTTCCTGACCCAGGAATCAAACCGGAATCTCCTGCATTGCAGGCAGGTTCTTTACCAACTGAGCTATCAGGGAAGCCCAAAGCAAACATTTGTGTGGTTTTGGAAAGCATTTATGATGTCCTGGTATTTTATGGTATGAGTTTTTAAGAACATAATTCTAATTTATAACATTAACTTCAAGTAAATAATATTTAACTTTTTATGATTCAACTGGTGAATATTATCAAGAAATCAGGAAAGTCATAAAAGGAGTAAGGGATCTCTGTATTATATCCTGAAAAGGACTTATCCCATTTATCCTTGCACAAACAGCATTCAACAACCTGAGAAACCTCCAACAGAGGATTTAGAGAAGATGCAGAGATATTCTCACTGTTTTTATTTTAAATAAAGGTTAAATATATTATATTAAAACAATTACAGCCAGCTTCCAATTATGACAGAAAGAAGAGGTCAGCAATCCACTTTACTAAAAAAAAGTATATAACTGGACAAAACTGTCAAAAGCATCTATTTTAGGGTGGTAGAAATCTACCAAAGATGGACAAAAAATTGAAAACCTGCTGAAGATTCAAGTAAGAATAGCTTAAGTCTAGTACCCACACCACCCCACCCAACCCCTCGCCTAGCTCAGTCAGCAAAATGGTAGTCTTCTAACCCAGCAGCTTTTGGTGCCAGACTTGGAAGACTGAGATTTAGGGTAGGCAGTAGGGGTGAAATCTTGTGACTTCATATGAGAATTAGTGAACTTGGTTAGAAACGAACAGGGAAAACCCACAGCTGTGTTAGCCCAAAGATGTAGTCTCAGTTGGGATGAGTAGCAGACCAACCAGAAATTAAATGATAGAAATCACAGAAGGGTTAAGACGGGTTCTCCATGCATCATTAGGTGTCCAGGAATACCGAAAATTAGCCCAGATGTGGGAAAGGATGGAAAAATAGAAGACCACAACACTGGTGAGACAAACAGAAAACAACAACAACACAAAATAGTACACCTAAACTCAACTATTGTCGTTTAGTCACTGAGTCATGTCCAACTCTTTTATGACCCCATGGACTGTGTAGCTCACCAGGCTCTTCTGTCCACAGTATTTCCCAGGCAAGAATACTGGAATGGGTCGCCATTTCCCTCTCCAGGGGTTCTTCCCATCCCAGGGATCAAATCCACGTCTTCTGCATTTCAGGCAGATTCTTTCCAGCTGAGCCACCAGGGAAATCCAAACTCAACTATAACATGCATAAATACAAGTGGATTAAGCACTCCAAATAAAAAGCACACACTGTCAAAGTGGATTTTTAAAAAAACAGAAATGCAAAACCCAACTATATGATACTGATAAGAGAACTTTAAGTATAAAGAGAAATAATCAGAGTAGATAGATGGAAGAAGTATACCAGGAACACATTTAGCATAGGGAAACTAGAGAGGCTCTATTCTTATGGTTAGTAAAGAAATCTTCAAGGCAAGGAGTATTAACAAAGATTTAATATGATGTTTTATAATGATAAAGGATCAATTCATTAAGAAAAGCAATCTTAATTATTTATGCTTCTAATAACTGAGCTTCAAAACTCATGAAGCAAAGCTGACGCAAGAAAAAGACAAATCTAAAGTCACAGTTGGAAATTTAACAGCTTTTTCTCAACAGATGACAGAATAATTAGACAAGGAATCAGTAAAATTATGAAATTTTGAAAACACTGCCCACCACCTTAATCAGAACACTACACCCAACCATGAAGGCTATATTCTTTCAAATGTACACAGGGCATTTACCAAGATGGGCCATAAAACAAGTCTCAGTAAATGTCCAAAGAGTGACAGCTTATGGAATGTTCTCTGGCTGCAGAAATAATTAAATTAGAAATCAGGAGCCTTGAAAAATTGTTTAAAAATCCCTCAAACATTTAGAAGTTAAATAATATATTTCTAATATTTGGTTCAGAGAACTCACACTGGAAATGAAAAAATACTTTGACCTTAATGCTTGAGAAAATACAACTTTGGGTTTTATGGGATGCAGCTAAAGCAGTGCTTAGAAATGTACAATTATATACAATTATATATACATTTATATACATGTATATATTATATACAATTATATACAATTTATATACTCATATTAGAAAAGAATTTTAAAACCCAATTAACTAAGTCCCTACCTTGGGAAGACACAAAAAGAAAAGCAAAGTAAATTCAAATTAAGCCTTAGGAGGGATATTTTAAGATAAGAGCAGAAATCAATGAAACAGAAAACTTAAAAACAATATAATATAATCAGCAAAATAGAAATTTTGTTTTTTAAAAAGATTAATAAAATTAATAAAGCTCTAGCTTCCCTGGTGGCTCAGATGGTAAAGAATCCGCCTGCAAGGCAGGAGACCCGGGTTCAATCCTTGGGTTGGGAAGATCCCCTGGAGAAGAAAATGGCGACTCACTCCAGTATTCTTACTTGGGAAACCCCATGGACAGAAGAGCCTGGCGAGCTGCAGTTCACGCGGTCACAAAGAGTCAGACACGACTGAGTGATTTTCACAGCAGTACTGATTTTAAAGAGAGACTGTAAATGATCAATGTTGAGAATGAGAAGAGACTTCAATCAAGATGGTGAAGTAAGAGGATGTAGAACTCACCTTCCCCCACAAACACACAAAAAATACATCTACATGTGGAAAAATTCTCACTGAATACTAACTGGAGATAGCAGAAAGACTCTTGTACAACCAAGGTGGAAAGAAAGATACAGGCAGAATCAGGTAGAAAGGGAAGACAAGGAATCAGGCCAGGATCTGTGCCCATAGGAGCGGAATCAGAGGGAAAGGGAGATATATGGGGGGACTCTTCTCTAGGGAGTGAGCAGTCTGAGCCACTTACTGAGTTTCCCAGCCCTGGGGTCTGACAAAAGGAGGAGGAATTCTGCTGGCTGATCAGAGGGCCAGTGGGACTAACAGGAGGGTTGTGGAAAACCCGGACTCTGCCCATGAGAGGTGAGGGAATGGCTGTTTGCTTGCAAAGCGGGGCACAGTGGCAGATTGAAACCACGAGGTTGGTGGACTGGTTTCCCATGATAGCACCAGCACACACCCCAGCCTGAACTGAGTGAGTGTTGCAGCACTGATGTGCCTCACATTGCAGCTCACACTGGAGGGATGGCTGCGATGACCGTGGACACTATAGTGCTCAGACTCCAAGCAGCATCTGCGCTGAGGGAGGAAGCCAGGCAATGGCACAGGCAGTGCATCAGAAGCAGACACAGCTCTGACACTGGCCCGATCACCACACCCTCTGAACTGACCCTTGTCGAATACCCTGTCAGCCCTCCTGCTCCAGCACTGGTCCCCTTGGAGACGAGGGCACTGGTGTCTTGAGTGGGAAGAGCACACACTTAAAGGGAACTGAACCTGCCTGGGCCTGAACCTCGGGGCTTGGTTTCCGAAACTTGGGACCAGACCCCACCCCCAACAGGTGTGTGACAGTCACTGAGCAGAGAGAAAGCCCCATCTCACATCCAGTTACTGTCTTCAGTTCAGTTCAGTTGCTCAGTCGTGTTCATCTCCTTGCGACCTCATGGACTGCAGCACGCCAGGCTTCCCTGTCAATTACCAACTTCCAGAGCTTACTCAAATCCATGTCCGTAGAGTCGGTGATGCCAACCAACCATCTCATCCTTTGTCTTCTCCTTCTCCTCCTACCTTCAAATCTTTCCTAGCATCAGGGTCTTTTCCAATGAAAAACGGTTATTGTCTCAGCCCCTCCTTCTCCAGACCCACCTGCAACCAAGGTGATAACTGCCAGCACAGCCTGAAGACAGGCATGACTTGTGTTCACATCAAATCCAGCTCTCCCACCAAAGCCACTGAGCACACACAGGCAGTATAGGGATGTTCCCACATAAGGACACCCCTTCAGGACCACAATAGGTAACTGTCTCAGCAATTTCATAGAGACAGAGAAACGATCATAAGCAAAATGAAAAAAGACAAATATATCTCAACTGAAAAAGCAGGAGAAAGCCCCTGAAAAACAACGAATGAAATAGAAATAAACAATTTACTAGATAAAGAATTCAAAGCATTAGTAGTAAGAATTAGTAGTAAGAAGGGAAAAGAATAGATGAGCACAGTGAGAATTTTGATGAGGAATTAGAAAATACAGAAGAATATCCAGTCAGAACTGAATTATTCAATAACTGAAATGAAAAACACACTAGAAGGAATGAACAGCAGACTAGGTATTACAGACCTTGTAAGTGATTTGGAAGAAAGAATAATGGAAATCACTCAATCAGAATGGCAAAAATAAAAACAAATTTTTAAAAATGAGACCAGTTTAAGAGATTTCTGGATAATATCAAGTATACCAATATTCACAGTAAAGGGGTCCAGAAAGAGAAAAGGGGGTGAAGAATGTATATAACGAAATTATGGCTAAAAAAATTTCCCATGCCTGAAGAAGGAAATGGATTATGTAGGTACATGAAGCACAGAGGTTCCCAAATAGATGATCCCAAACAGATCCACACATATATGTCTATACCATAACTAAAATGGCAGAAGTTAAAGAGAGAATTCTAAAAGCAGCAGAAGAAAAACAAAGAATCATATACAAGGGAATCCCCATAAAGCTATTAGCTGATTTTTTCTGGTGAACTGTTGTAGGCCAGAAAGAAGTGGCATGATATACTCAAAATGCTGAAAAGAAAACCTGCAACATAGGATACTCTATCCAGAAAACTATCATTTAGAACTGGAGAGATAGAGAACTTTTGAGTCCATCAATATCAGGCCAACTGTAAAAGAAATGTTAAAGGAGCTTCTCTAGAGGAAAGGAAAAGTCTATAATAAGAAGGAAATATCTACAGGAAAGGAAAAATCCCACTAGTAAAGGCAAATATAAAAGGAAGTCTAATCATCAACCACTCAAACTGCCAAGAATAGTCAAACACGAAAAAAATTATAAAATTAAGTATAACTACAATAATCAGTAATGGGATAAACATGAAGATGTAAAATATGACATCAAAAACACTAAGTATGGGGGAAGGGAATAAAAAGCTGGATTTTTAGAATGTTTGAACTTAAAGGACTACCTGTTTCCAAAAACAGATATAGTTATATATAAACCCCATGGTAACCACAAATCAAAAATCTACAACAGATACACAAAAACAGAGAGGAAAGGAACACAAGCACACCATTAAAAGAATTGTCACAAACTACAAGGGAGGAAACTAAACAAAGAAGAACAGAGAACTACAAAAGCAAACAGAAAACAAGAAACAATATGGTGGTAAATACAAACTGACTACTTTAAATGTCGATGGACTAAATGCTCCCATCAAAAGATACAGGGTGGGTTGACTAGATAAAAACACAAGGCCCATCGACACTCATTTACAAAAGACTTACTGCGTAACTAAAGACACACACAGACTGAAAATGAAGGCGTAGAAAAATACTTCATGCAAATTAAAATGAAAAAAAAAATTGGGGGTAACAATATTTTTTATTAGATAAAATACACAATAACAGAAAACTAACCAAACTGATCACATGGGTCACAGCCTTATCTGACTCAATGAAACGACAAGCCATGCATGTAGGGCCACCCGAGATGGATGGGTCACAGTAGAGAGTTTTGACAAAATATGGTCCACTGGAGAAGGGAATGGCAAACCACTTCAGCATTCTTGCCTTGATAACCCCATTAATACAATGAAAAGACAAAAAGATAGGACACTGGAAGATGTACCATATTGGGTACCAGGTCAGTGAGTACTCAATATGCTATGGAAGAAGAGCTGAGAAATAGCTCCAGAAGGAATAAAGAGGCTAAGCCAAAGTGGAAACAATGCCCAGTTATGGATGTGTCTGGTGGTGAAAGTAAAGTCCAGTGCTATAAAGAACAATAGTACATAGGAACCTGGAATGTTAGGTTCATGAGTCAAGGTAAATTGGAAGTGGTCAAACAGGAGGTGGCAAGAGTAAACATCGACATTTTTGGAATCAAAAACTAAAATGGATTGGGTTGGGAGAATTTAATTTAGATGACCATTGTATCTACTAAGGTGGGCAAGAATCCCTTAGAAGAAATGGAGTAGCCCTCACAGTCAACAAAAGAGTCCAAAATGCAATACTTGGGTGCAATCTCAAAAACAACAGAATGATCTATTTGTTTCCAAGGCAAACCATTCAGTATCACAGTAATCCAAGTCTATGCCCCAACCACTAATGATGAAGAAGCTGAAGTTGAATGGTTCTATGAAGACCTACAAGACCTCCTAGAACTAACACCAAAGAAAGATGTCCCTTTCATCATAGGGGACTGGAATGCAAAAGTAGGAAGTCAAGAGATACTTGGAGTAACAGGCAAATTTGGCCTTGGAGTACAAAACAAAGCAGGACAAAGCCTAACAGTTTTGCCAAGAGAACACACTGGTCATAGCAAACACCCTCTTCCAAGAACGCAAGAGACAATTCTACATGTGGACATCACCAGATGGTCAAAATCAAAATCAGACTGATTATATTCTTTGCAGCTGAAGATGGAGAAGCTCTATACAGTCAGATCATGAACTCCTTATTGCAAAATTCAGACTTGAAGAAACTAGGGAAACCCACTAAACCATTCAGATATGACCTAAATCAAATCCCTTACAATTATACAGTGGAAATGACAAATAAATTCAAGGGATTAGATCTGATAGACAGAATGCCTGAAGAACTATGGACGGAGATTCATAACACTGTACAGGAGGCGATGATCAAAATCATCTCCAAGAAAAAGAACTGCAAAAAGGCAAAATGGTTGTCTGAGGAGGACTTACAAATAGCTGAGAAAAGAAGAGAAACAAAAAACAAAGGAGAAAGGAAAGATATACTCATTTGAATGCAGAGTGCCAAAGAATAGCTAGGGAAGATGAGAAAGCATTCCTAAATGAACAATGCAAAGAAATAGGAGAAAACTAGAAAATAGAATGGGAAGGACTAGAGATCTCTCCAAGAAAATTAGGGATACTAAGGGAACATTTCATGAGAAGATGGGCACAATAAAGGACAGAAATGGTATGGACCTAACAGAAGCAGAACATATTAACCAAGAGGTGGCAAGCATACATGGAACTGTACAGAAACCTCTTAATGACCTGGATAACCACATAATGACCTGTACAGTTCCATGTATGGTTATCCTGGAATGCCAAGTCAAGTGGGCCTTAGGAAGCATCACTACGAACAAAGCTAGTGGAGGTGATTGAATTCCAGTTGAGCTATTTCAAATCCTAAAAGATGATTCTGTGAAAGTGCTGCATCAATATGCCAGCAAATTTTGAAAACTCAGCAGTGGCCTCAGGACTGGAAAAGGTCAGTTTTCATTTGGGTCCCAAGAAAGGTAATGCCGAAGAATGTTCAAACTACCACACAATTGCACTCATTTCACATGCTAGTAAGGTAATGCTCAAAATTCTTCAAGCTAGGATTCAACAGTATGTGAACCAAGAACTTCCAGATGTACAAGCTGGATTTAGAAAAGGTAGAGGAACCAGAGATCAAATTGCCAACATCTCTTGGGTCATAGAAAAAGCAAGAGAATTCCATTGCTTCATTGACTACGCTAAAGCCTTTGACTGTGTGGATCACAACAAACTGTGGAAAATTCTTAAAGAGATGGGAATACCAGACCACCTGACCTGCCTCCTGAGAAAACTGTATGGAGGTCAAGAAGCAACAGTTAGAACTGGACATGCAGCAATGGACTGGTTCCAAACAGGGAAAGGAGTATGTCAAGGCTATATACTGTCACCCTGCTTATTTAACATATATGCAGAGTACATCATGCAAAATACTGGGCTGGATGAAGCACAAGCTGGAATCAAGATTGCATGGAGAAATATCAATAACCTCATATATGCAGATGACACCATCCTTATGACACCTAAAGACCCTCTTGATGAAGGTGAAAGAGGAGAGTGAAAAAGCTGGACTAAAATTCAAAAGTCAAAAAATTAACATCATGGCATCCAGTTCCATCACTTTATGGCAAATTATCGTTGTTGTTCAGTCACTCAAGTCGTGTCCAACTCTTTGTGACCACATGGACTGAAGCATGCCAGGCCTCTGTGTCCCTCACCATCTCCCAGAGTTTGCCCAAGTTCATGTGCATTGCATCAGTGATGCCATCCCGCCATCTCATCCTCTGACTCCCTCTTCTCCTGCCCTCAATTTTTCCCAGCATCAGGGACTTTTCCAGTGAGTCATCTGTTTGGATCAGATGACCAAGAATGATCAGATGATCAGATGACCATCTGCCAAAGAAGAAGAAATCTGTCACTACTTCCACCTTTTCCCCTTCTATTTGCCATGCAGTAATGGGGCCAGATGTCACAATCTTAGTTTTTTAATATGGCAAGTAGATGGGGAAAAAAAGGAAATAGTGACAGACTCTTTTCTTGGGCTCCAAAATCACTGCAGATGTGACTGCAGCCATGAAATTAAAGACGATTGCTCCTTGGAAGAAAAGCTATGGCAAACCTAGAAAGCATATTAAAAAAAAAAAAAAAAACAGAGACATTACTTTGCCAACAAAGGTATAGTAAAGCTATAGCTTTTCCAGTAGTCATGTACAGATGTAAGAGTTGGACCATAAAGAAGGTTGAGCACCAAAGAATTGGTGCTTTCGAACTGTGGTGTTGGGGAAGACTCTTGAGAGTCCCTTAGACTGCAAGCAGATCAAACCAGCCAATCCTAAAGGAAATCAATGCTGAATATTCATTAAAAGGGCTGATGCTGAAGTTCTAATACTTTGGCCACCTGATGCGAAGAGGCTGACTCACTGGAAAAGGCCCTGATGCTGGGAAAGATTGAAAGCAAGGGCTAAACAGACAATAGAGGATGAGATGGTTGGATGGCATCACTGACTCAATGGACATGAGTTGAGCAAACTCTAGGAGATGGTGAAGGACAGGGAATCCTGGCGTGCTGCAGTTCATGGGGTAGCAAAGAGTCGGACATGACGGATCAACTGAACAACAACAATAACAGAAGACAAAGCATTATATAGTGATAAAGGAATCAATACAAGAAGAGGATACTACCCTCATTAACATATATGCACCTGATATACAGAGCAAATACTGACAGATGCAATAGGAGAAACTGACAAAACAATAAAATAGGGGACTTTAACACTCCACTTATATAATGGACATATTATTTAGGCAAAAAATCAATAATGCAATAGTGGTCTTAAATGAACAATAGATTAGTTGAACTTAATACATACAGGACATCCATCCAAAACCAGCAGAATACTGATTATTTTCAAGTGCACATGGAACATTCTCCAGAATAGATCACATCAGGACAAAAGAAGTTTCAACAAATTTAACAAGATAGAAATTACATCAAGCATGTTTTGTAACCACGATGGTATGAAAGGAAAAACTAATTACAGAAAGAAAAATGAGAAAAGTGCAAACAATGGAAACATACAACTAAAAACATCAATGGGTCAATGAAGAAATCATTGAGGAAATCAGAAACTAACCTGACAAATGTAAATGGAAACACAATCATCGAAAAATCTATGGGATGCAGCAAAAGCACTTCTCAGAGTTACGTTTATAGCTATATTTGAAACAAAAGAAAAATCTCAAATAAACAACATAACTTTCCATCTAAAGAAATCAGAAAAAGAACAAATGAAGCCCAAAGTCAGCAGAAAGAAGGAAATAACAAAGATCAGAGAGGAAATATATAACATAGAGATCAAAACTAAAGAAAAAAAAGATCAATGAAACCAAGAGGTTGTTCTTTGAAAAGATAAACAGAATTGATAAACCTTTAGTCAGTGTTAGCCAATCTCATCAAGAATGAAAGAGAGTGGGCCCAAATCAACAAAACAAGAAATGACAGAGGTATCAAAACAGGAAATAACAAATGTTATCACAGAGATTAAAAAAAAATTGTAAAAGAATACCATGAACAGTTTAATACCAACAAATTTTACAACCTAGAAGAAATGGACACATTTCTAAAATCATACAAACTTCCAAGACTGAATCAAGAAGAAATTGAATCAGGAAGAAATTGACAATCTGAATATACCAATCACCTGTAGTAAATAGAATTGATAATAAAAATATCACAGCAAACAGAAGTTCTGAACCAGACGGCTTCACAGGGGAATACTACCAAACATATAAAGAAGAGTTAATACCTATACTTTTCAAAATATTCCAAAATGTTGAAAAGGGACAGAACATTTCCACATTGATTCTGTGAGGCTACCATTACCCTGATATCCAACACCAGACAAAGATAAAAAAGAAAATTATAGGCCAATACTTTTTATGAATATAGATGCAAACACCCTAAACAATATATTAGCAAACTGAATCCAACAATATAAAAAAAGGATTACACACCATAATCAAGTGGGATTTATTCTAAGGATGCAAGGATGGTTCACAAATCAATCACTGTTACACCACATTAACAAGTGAAAGGATAAAAATCACACAATTATCACAACAGAGAAAAGCATTTGACAAAACTCAACATCCTTTCATGATTAAAAACTCTCAAAGTGCCAACGTAATAAAGGCCATCTATGACAAACCCACAACTAACATTATATTCAATGGTAAAAAACTGAAAGCGTTTCCTCTAAAATCAGAAACAAGACAAAAATGTCTACTCTTGCCACATATATTTAGCAAATTATTGGAAATTCTAGCAAGAGCAATTAGACAAGAAAAACAGGGAAAGATCATCCAAACTGGAAGGGAAGAAGTAAAATTGTCACTATTTGCAGATGACATGATACTGTATATAAAAAACCCTAACATCTCCACCAAAAGCTATTGAAACTAATGAATTAACTCAGTAAAGTTGCCAGACACAAGATTAATATATAGAAATCTGTTGCTTTTGTACACACAAATACTATCAGGAAGAGAAATTAAGGAAACAATCCCATTTACAGTCACACTAAAAAGAATAAAATACCTAGAAATAAACTTCACGAAAGAAGTGAAACAACTATGCTTTGAAATGATAATATATACTTATGAAAGAATTTGAAAATGATATAAAGAAATGGAAAGATATCCTGTGTTTTTGGGTTGGAAGAATTAATATTGTTTAAATGAAGATACTACCCAAAGCAATCTACAGATTTAATATAACCACTATCAAAATAGCCAGGATATTTTTCACATAACTAGAACAAATAATCCTAGAACAACTAGAACAAAAAATTTATATGGAGCCACAGAAGATCCCAAATAATCAAAGCAATCCTGAAAAAAGAAAGAACAAAACTGGAGGTATAACTCATCCAGACTTCCGGACTATAGTACAAAGCTACAGTAATCAAAACAGCATGTTACTGGCACAGAAACAGATACATAGACCAATGGAACAGAATAGAGAGCTCAGAAATAAACCCACACATCTACGGCCAATTAATCCAGAACAAAGGAGGCAAGAATATACAATGAAGAAAAGACAGTTTCTTCAACAAAAGACAGTTTCTTTGAGAAAACTGGACAGCTACATATAAAACAAAGTAATTAGAATTTTACTTCACACTATATACAAAAATAAAATGGCTCAAAGACCTAAATTTAAGACATGAAATAATAACACTTCTAGAAGAGAACATTGATGGTAAACTCTTTGATGTAAATTATACTAATATTTCTTTGGATCAGTCTCCTAAGGCAAAAGATATAAAAGCAAAAATAGACAAATGGGACCAAATTAAACTTAAGAGCTTTTGCCAACAAAGGAAATGACTGACAAAATGAAAAGGCAATCTACAACCGAAGAAAACATTTGTAAATGATATGACAGATTAGTGATTAGTGTCCAAATTTATAAACATTTCATATAACTCAACATCAAAACCCCAAGAACCCAGTTAGAAGATGGGCAGAAAATCCAAATTGACATTTTTCCAAAGAAGATATACAGATGGCCAACAGGCACATGAATAAAAATCCTCAACATTACTTATCATCAGAGAAAGGTGAATCAAACCACACAATGAGATATTACCTTACACCTGTCTAAAACTGGCTACCATCAAAAGTATACAAACACTGGTGAGGGTGTAGAGAAAAGGGAACTCTAGTATACTGTTGGTGAGATTTTAAATTGGTATAGCCACTATGGAAAGCAGTATGTAGTTTCCTTAAAAAACTAAAAGTAGCACTACTGTATGATTCAGCAAAGCCATTGCTGGGTATATATTCAGAGAAAATGAAACCACTAATTCAAAAAGATACACACACCCAAATATTCACAGTAGCATTATTTACAATAGCCAAGATATAGAAGCAACCTCAGTATCCATCAAGAGATGAATGGATACGTAAGGTGTGCTACACACACACACAGAGGAATATTCCTCATCTAAGTAAAAGACTTGAATTCAACCATGTGCAACAACATGAATTGACTTAAGAGAATATTATGCTTAGTGTAATAAAGACAAATACTCTACATTATTACTTATATGTGAATTCTGAAAAATGAATAACAAAACAGAAACAGACTCACAGATATAAAGATACAACTAGTGGCTACCAGTGGAAAGAGGGAAGCGGGGAGGGGCGAGATGGGGTATGGGATTAAAAGACACAAATTACTGTTATAAAATATGTAAGTAACAGGGATACATTGTACAACACAGGAAAAATATAGCCATTATTTTCTAATAACTTTAATTGGGCTACAATCTATTAAAATATTGAATCACTATATTGCTTACCTGAAACTAATGCAATATTGTAAATCAACTATGTTAAAAAAAAAAACAACCCTAAGGTTAGCATCCAGAAGAAAAAAGAGAGACTAGGAGAGGGTATCACTACAATGAAGAAAAGAATGTCACTACAGATCATATAGGCATTAAACAACTAATAAGGGAATATTTTGAGGACTTATGACAATAAATTTGGTAGTTTAGCTGGAAAGGACGATGTCCTTGAAATATAGAATTTACCAAAACAGATATGAGAATAGAAAATCTGAATAACTCCATACCCATTAAGTAAAATGAATTCATTATCAAAAAAACCTCTAGGACCAGATGTTTTAAATGGTGAATTCAAACATTTAAAGATTCCAAACCAATTCCTTCAAAAAATAAAGAGGAAACACTGAACTATTATATTTCAAGGGCCAATATAAGCATGATACCAAAAAAATGACAAAAATAAGAAAATAAGTTTACAGATCTATATTGCTCATTAATACATACGCAAAAGTCATTAACAAAATGTGACCAATTCAAATCCAGCACTACAGAAACAAAAACCTGGACAATATATCAGAGCCAAGTGGATTTATTCCAAAGATGCAAGGTTGGCTCAACATTCAACAAATCAGTAATAATTTACCGTAATAATGGAGAAAAGGGGGATTATCATGATCTCAGTAACTGAAGAAAAAAATTCCACTCATTCAAGGTCAGAAATTGTAAAAACAAAAAACAAAAACTAGGAATAGAAAAATATTTCCTCCATTTGAGGAAAGCATCTATAAAAACCTAAAACTAGTATCATAGACAATGTGAAAGAGTGGATGCCCCCACCTCATACCTGAGAACAAGTCAACCCCCATCATACTTCTATTTGATTTTGTATTAATGGTTCTAAATGGTGTCATAAAGAAAGGAAAAAGCATAATGATTGGAAAGGAACAAGTAAAACTGTCCTTATTTGCAGAAAACTTTTTTTTTTTTTTTTAACATGGAAGACCCTAAGGAATACTAAGGAGCAACTACTGGAACTATTTAACAAAGTCACGGGACATAGGGCAATATACAGAGGAAGGAAAAAATTTGCATATGCGTGTGTATGTGTATGTATTTACACACTTGTAACAATTAGAAGATGAAAATTTTTAATTTATAACAACAGTAATGTAAAGAAATCCTGAATATTTAATAATAAATTTCACAAAAGACATGCAAGATCTCTGCACTGAGAATTATAAAACACTGTGAAAAAGTGACCTAAATAAATAGAGAGATGTAACATGTTCATGTATTGGACCACTTAACATTATGATGATGTTGATTTGCCCTAAATTTATCTATAACAATAAAAATACCACAAACACTTTAGTAACTTTGGTAAGTTTATCTTAAATTTTATATGGTAATGGACATAGGTCAGTTTTAAGCACAGTTGAATGGTCCATGCCACCTGATTGCAAAAATTTGCTGTAAAGCTTTCATCAAAACACTGTGATATTGGCATAAGGAAAGATAACTAGATAAATGTTACAGAATAGGGAGGCCAAATTTAGACCCAGACATATACAGTTAAATGATTTTTGACTAATGTGCCAGAGCTGTGTAGTAGGGAAAGGATCATCTTTTCATGAATGATGCTGGAACTACTGAATAAATGAAAGCAGGGAAAATGCATCTTGACACCTATATCACACCAAACAATTAATTTGCAATGGGCCTCAGAATTAAGTTGAGAGCTTAAATTACAAAGTTCCTAGAAGAAAACACAGAAGAATATCTTCATGATCTACTTGCACAGAAACCAAAAAGTACTAATCATAAACAAACAAACTGATAGATGCCTACAGCTCCTTTTGGGGAGAGGTCATTCATCATTATGGCCAATGTGGACACAAAGCCCAACACAGAAAGTCTTTGGCTTACAGACCAAAAAAATAAAATGTTGTCAGCCATTTTAGCAAACAAAGAATGCCAGCATCAAGCCATCAGTCATGGCAGCTACCACCAGCAGTAAACCTCGAGGGACATTCAAGATGGAAAAAAATAGGCTATTGGCCCTAGATACTTAAAATGCATATTAAAGGAACAGTTACAGTGAAACTAGACTCCTGCATCTTCCCATACATGGAAAGGCACCAAAATTATGAACTTGAAATGCCTGGGTACTTTTTGTGTGTGTGATTAACAGCGATACAGCAGGGAAGGGGACAGGGCACAACCTTTGAAAGAGTGACAGAGCCATAGGACATGACACAGACTGGGTAGAATCAACTAGGTTCAAGAAGGTAGAAGATTCGACTTCCAGAAGACCCTGAGTCTCATTATACACTCCCTGTGATTCACTTTCACTTTTCACTTTCATGCATTGGAGAAGGAAATGGCAACCCACTCCAGTGTTCTTGCCTGGAGAATCCCAAGGACAGGGGAGCCTGGCGGGCCGACGTCTATGGGGTCACACAGAGTTGGACACGACTGAAGAGACTTAGCAGCAGCAGCAGTGATACATTAGCATGCTAAAAGACACATCCCCCAGCACCATGATAGATCTGAGGCTACCCACCAAAGACCAAGAACTGGCAGTGGCCCAATTCCTGGAAATCCCTACCGTTTCCCCCAAAATAATTAGAATAATCCTCCCACTCATTAGCCTATGAAATTACCCCAGCCCATAAAAACTAACCACGCCACATTTGAAAGCTCACTCTCTCTTGCCTTCTGAGATGGCCCACACTCTGCCTACAGAATGTATTTTCCTCTAAATAAATACACTTCTTACCTATTACTTCATCTCCAAATTCTTGCACAACAAAGCAAGAATCTCAAATTCACTGGCAACAGCTTTAATCTCTTCATGTTCAACTACATTCCCCCTCCCCCAGCAAAGTCTCCTTTATATCCTGGCTCCTCCCTTACCTCTCTGGAAATTTCCACAAAGCTTTCTGAGAGGCTGTTTACATACTATAGTCCTTAGCAACAGCCTTAAATAAACTGTAATTCTCAACTTTTAGGCTGTATGTTATTTTCAGTTGACAGACTTCTGGGTTAGGCTTTTTTTTGTTTTGTTTTATCGATCATTTCTCTCAAAAGGAAAGCCTCACTACAAGCTACCTATCTCATCTCCTGTACAGAAAAAAGAACTGAGACACAGAAGTTGAGAAATGAGTCATCCATGAGCATCTGTGATGTCAGCAAGATGGCAGAGTGGGCGGCTCCAAACTCCTGTCCCTCCACATAAACACTGAAACACAAACAGCAACTGTGAGAATCAGTTTCTCCAGAACTTTTGAAAAGGGTCAAAAGTTTACAGCAACCAAACAAATGCTGAATTAAGAAAAAGGCAACTTAAAAATGGTAGGAAAGCTTTGTGGCATTTTTACTTGTTCTTGCTACATCCCCTCCCTGGCTGAGCAGCAATCTTGACATCAGCAGCCTCTACTCCCACTGTACATCCTGTCCCTGGTTCCAGAGGGAGCAGAACAGACCTTCAGTTAAGTTCAGTTGAGTTGAGTTCAGTCGCTCAGTTGTGTCCAACTCTTTGCGACCCCATGAATCGCAGCACGCCAGGCCTCGCTGTCCATCACCAACTCCCGAAGTTCACCCAGACTCATGTCCACTGAGTCAGTGATGCCATCCAGCCATCTCATCCTCTGTCGTCCCCTTCTCCTCCTGCCCCCAATCCCTCCCAGCATCACAGTCTTTTCCAATGAGTCAACTCTTCACATGAGGTGGCCAAAGTACTGGAGATTCAGCTTTAGCATCATTCCTTCCAAAGAAATCCCAGGGCTGATCTCCTTCAGAATGGACTCGTTGGATCTCCTT
>NW_011494787.1:10705209-10705412 GCF_000754665.1 Bison bison bison
TGGTGTCATCTGCATATCTGAGGTTATTGATATTTCTCCCGGCAATCTTGATTCCAGCTTTTGCTTCTTCCAGCCCAGCATTTCTCATGACGTACTATGCATATAAGTTAAATAAGCAGGGTGACAATATACAGCCTTGACATACTCCTTTTCCTATTTGGAACCAGTCTGTTGTTCCATGTCCAGTTCTAACTGTTGCTTCC
>NW_011494787.1:10706351-10706728 GCF_000754665.1 Bison bison bison
GCTTATATCTTTCCTTTTCTCCTTTGCTTTTTGCTTCTCTTCTTTCACAGCTATTTGTAAGACCTCCTCAGACAGCCATTTTGCTTTTTTGCATTTCTTTTCCATGGGGATTGTCTTGATCCCTGTCTCCTGTGCAATGTCACGAACCTCATTCCATAGTTCATCAGGCACTCTATCAGACCTAGGCTCTTAAATCTATTTCTCACTTCCACTGTATGATCATAAGGGATTTGATTTAGGTCATACCTGAACGGTCTAGTGGTTTTCCCTGCTGCTGCTGCTGCTAAGTCGCTTCAGTCGTGTCCAACTCTGTGCGACCCCATAGACGGCAGCCCACCAGGCTCCCCCATCCCTGGGATTCTCCAGGCAAGAACACC
>NW_011494787.1:10706828-10715991 GCF_000754665.1 Bison bison bison
GCAAGAACACCGGAGTGGGTTGCCATTTCCTTCTCCAATGCATGAAAGTGGAAAGTGAAAGTGAAGTCGCTCAGTTGTGTCCGACCCTCAGCGACCCCATGGACTGCAGCCCACCAGGTTCCTCCGTCCATGGGATTTTCCAGGCAAGAGTGCTGCAGTGGGGTGCCATTGCCTTCTCCAGTGGTTTTCCCTACTTTCTTCAATTTAAGTCTGAATTTGGCAATAAGGAGTTCATGATCTGAGCCACAGTCAGCTCCTGGTCTTGTTTTTGCTGACTGTATAGAGCTTTTCCATCTTTGGCTGTAAAGAATATAATCAATCTGATTTTGATGTTGACCATCTGGTGATGTCCATGTATAGAGTGTTCTCTTGTGTTGTTGGAAGAAGGTGTTTGTCCTACTTTTGCATTCCAGTCCCCTATAATGAAAAGGACATCTTTTTTGGGTGTTAGTTCTAAAAGGTCTTACTCACAAATTATTGTGTTTTTCTGCCCAACCTGTCTAGGGGGTGACAGACTGCTGCACAGCGCTATCTCTGTTTTTTGGTTCATTTGGAACCCACACAAGGAAGAGGGTGTATGTGACAAGCACTGCTGAGAACTCTGTAAGACAAAAAATCCACAGCTTCCTGGGGACAAAAGATTAAGGCTGAGATGTACAATAGACTGCCAAAGGCCTGGGAGGAAAGCCAGAGAGAGATTCTTTGGGAAATTAAGACAATTCAAAAGTGTCTGTGTATACTGGAAAATTCAGAAAGCAACATATGGTTCAGAAAAGACCTGAGAAGACCCTAAACTTTTACAGTTGGCTGCTGTCCAGGCTCAGGCCAAGCAGGAAGTGAGGGCTGACAGAGTTTTAAATCACTAGGTGTAAAGAGATGGAAATACCAGGCCACCTTACCTGTCTACTGAGCAACATGTATGCAGATCAAGAAGCAACAGTTAGAACTAGACTCAGAACAACAGACTTGTTCAAAATTGGGAAAGGGGTCATCAAGGCTGTAATCTGTCACCTGCTTATTTAACTTATAAGCAGAATATATTGCGCCAAAAGCTGGGCTGGATGAACCACAAGCTGGAATCAAGATTGCCAGGAGAAATATCAACAACCTCAGATATGCAGATTACCACTCTAAATGGCAGAAAGTGAAGAGGAACTAAAGAACCTCTTGACGAGGGTGAAAGAGTTAGAGTGAAATGCTGGCTTAAAACTCAACACTCAAAGAGACTAAGATTGTGGCATCCAGTCACATCACTTTATGACAAATACCTGAGGAAACGATAGAAACAGTGACAGACTTTATTTTCATAGGCTCCAAAATCATTGTGAACAGTGACTGCAGCCATGAAATTAGAAGACACCTGCTCCCTGGAAGAAAAGCTATGACAAACCTAGATAGTGTATTAAAAAGCAGAGGCATCACTTTGGTGGCAAAGGTCCATCTACTCAAAGCTATGGTTTTTCCAGTAGTCATGTATGGATGTGAAAGTTGGACTATAAGACAGCTGAGTGCTGAAGAATTGATGCTTTTGAACTGTGGTGTTGGAGAAGACTCTTGAGAGTCCCTTGATCTGCAAGGAGATCAAACCAGCATCCTAAAAGAAATCAGTCCTGAATATTCATTGGAAGGACTGATGCTGAAGCTGAAACTCGAATGCTTTGGCCACCAGATGTGAAGAACTGACTCCTTGGAAAAGACCCTGGTGCTGGGGAAAATTGAAGGCAGGAGGAGAAGTGGGCAACAGAGGATAAGATGGTTGGATGGCATCATTGGATCAATGGACATGAGTTTGAACAACCTCTGGGAGACAGTGAAGGACAGGAAAGCCTGGAGTGCTGCAGTCCATGGGGTCGCAGAGTCAGTCGCACAACTGAGTGACTGAACAACAACACATGTTTAAAGCAGTGCTCTAGAACACAAAGAGTAGGAAAGGTATAGGTTTTGTCTGCTTTATTTAGTTTCTGGATTTCAAGAAAATCTGTCAAACACTAACTGAATACAAGCTAAGTCTTCAACAATTAAAAACAAACCCTGGGGGAGAGGCAATATCTAGCTTCCAGAGTTAACACATTATAATATTTGAATGTCCAATTTTGAGCAATAACAAAATTATAAAGCATACAAAGAATCAGGGAAGTAAGATCCATTCAAAGGAAAAAAAAATGAATTGACAAAATTGTCCATGAGGAAGCTCAGATACTAGACTTATTGGACAAAAACTTTTAAGGTTATTTTAACTTTACACCTAAAGCAACTGGAAAAAGAAGAACAAAAAACTCCCAAAATTAGTAGAAGGAAAGAAATCATAAAGATCCAAGCAGAAATAAATGAAAAAGAAAAGAAACAATAGTAAAGATTAATAAAACTAAAAGCTGGTTCTTTGAGAAGATAAACAAAATTGACAAACCCTTAGCCAGACTCATCAAGAAAAAAAGAGAGAAGAATCAAATCAACAAAATTAGAAATGAAAAAGAAGTTACAACAGACAATGCAGAAATACAAAGAATTATAAGAGACTATTATGAACAACTATATGGCAATAAAATAGATAACCAGGAAGAAATGGACAGATTCTTAGAAAAGTTCAGTCTGCTAAGACTGAACCAGGAAGAAATAGAAATTATGACTAACCCAATTACAAGCACTGAAATTGAAGCTGTGATCAAGAAACTCCCCAAAAAAACAAAAGCCCAGGACCAGACGGCTTCACAGGAGAATTCTATCAAACATTTAAAGAAGAGCTAATGCCTATACTTCTAAAACTCTTTCAAAAAATTGCAGAGGAAGGAACACTTCCAAATTCATTCTATGAGGCTGCCATCACCCTGATACCAAAACCAGACAAAGAAAACACAAAAAAAGAAAACTACAGGCCAAAATCACCAATGAACATAGATGCAAAAATCCTCAACAAAATTTTAGCAAACAGAATTCAGCAACACATCAAAAAGCTCATACACCATGCTCAAGTTGGGTTTATTCCAGGGATGCAAGGATTCTTCAATATACGGAAATCAATCAATGTGATACACCATATTAACAAATTGAAAGATAAAAACCATATGACCACCTCAATAGATGCAGAAAAAGCCTTTGACAAAACTGAGCACCTATTTATGATTAAAACTCTTCAAAAAATTGGGCATAGAAGGAACCTACCTCAACATAGTAAAGGCCATATATGATAAGCCTAGAGCAAACATTATTCTCAATGGTGAAAACTGAAAGCATTCCCCCTAAGATTGGGAACAAGACAAGGGTATCCACTTTTGCCACTATTATTCAACATAGTCCTGGAAGTCCTAGCTACAGCAATCAGAGAATTAAAAAAATAAATAAAAGAAATCCAGGTCAGAAAAGAAGAAGTAAAGTTCTCACTGCAGATGACATGACACTGTACATAGAAAACCCTAAAGAAAGTATCAGAAAATTACTAGAGCTAATCAGTGAATTTAGCAAAGTTGCAGGATACAAAATCAATACACAGAAATACTTTCTATATTCTAACAATGAAAAATCAGAAAGAGAAATTAAGGAATCAATCCCATTCACCATTGCAACAAAAACAATTAAATATCTAGGAATAAACCTACCTAAGGAGATGAGAGAATTGTACACAGAAAATTATAAGACAGGAATGGACTGATGCTTGCCTTGAGAACCCCAAGAACAGTATGAAAAGGCAAAATGATAGGATACTGAAAGAGGGACTTCCCAGGTTGGTAGGTGCCCAATATACTACTGGAGATTAGTGGAGAAATAACTCCAAAAAGAATGAAGGGATGGAGCCAAAGCAAAAACAATATCCAGTTGTGGATGTGACTGGTGATAGAAACAAGGTCCGATGCTGTAAAAAGCAACACTGCATAGGAACCTGGAATGTTAGGTCCATGAATCAAGGCAAATTGGAAGTGGTCAAACAGGAGATGGCAAGACTGAACATCAACATTCTAGGAATCAGCAAACTAAAATGGACTGGAATGGGTGAATTTAACTCAGATGACCATTATATCTACTACTGCGGGCAGGAATCCCTTAGAAGAAATGGAGTAGCCATCATAGTCAATGAAAGAGTCTGAAATGCAATACTTAGATGCAATCTCAAAAACAACAGAATGATCTCTGTTCGTTTCCAAGGCAAACCATTCAATATCACAATAATCCAAGTCTATGCCCCAACCAGTAATGCTGAAGAAGCTGAAGTTGAACAGTTCTATGAAGACCTATAAGACCTTTTAGAACTAACACACAAAAAGATATCCTTTTCATTATATGGGACTGGAAGCAAAAGTAGGAAATCGAGAAACACCTGGAGTAACAAACAGGCAAATTTGCCTTGAAATACAGAATGAAGCACAGCAAAGGCTAATAGAGTTTTGCCAAGAGAACGCACTGGTCATAGCAAACACCCTTTTCCAACAACACAGGAGAAGACTCTACACATGGACACCACCAGATGGTCAACACCAAAATCAGATTGATTATATTCTTTACAGAGAAAGATGGAGAAGCTCTATACAGTCAGCAAAAACAAGACCAGGAGCTGACTGTGGCTCAGATCATGAGCTCCTTATTGCCAAATTCAAACTTAAATTGAAGAAAGTAGGGAAAACAACTAGACTATTCAGGTATGACCTAAATCAAGTCCCTTATGATTATACAGTGGAAGTGAGAAATAGATTTAAGGGCCTAGATCTGATAGACAGAGTGCCTGATGAACTATGGAATGAGGTTCGTGACATTGTACAGGAGACAGGGATCAAGACCATCCCCATGGAAAAGAAATGCAAAAAAGCAAAATGGCTGTCTGGGGAGGCCTTACAAATAGCTGTGAAAAGAAGAGAAGAGAAAAGCAAAGGAGAAAAGGAAAGATATAAGCATCTGAATGCAGAGTTCCAAAGAATAGCAAGAAGAGATAAGAAAGCTTCCTTAGCAAATCAATGCAAAGAAATAGAGGAAAACAACAGAATGGGAAAGACTAGGGATCTCTTCAAGAAAATTAGATATACCAAGGGAACATTTCATGTGAAGATGGGCTTGATAAAGGACAGAAATGGTATGGACCTAACAGAAGCAGAAGATATTAAGAAGAGATGGCAAGAATACACAGAACTGTACAAAAAAGATCCTCACGACCCAGATAATCACGATGGTGTGATCACTGACCTAGAGCCAGACATCCTAGAATGGGAAGTCAAGTGGGCCTTAGAAAGCATCACTACAAACAAAGCTGGTGAGATGATGGAATTCCAGTTAAGCTCTTTCAAATCCTGAAAGATGATGCTGTGAAAGTGCTGCAGTCAATATGCCAGCAAATTTGGAAAACTCAGCAGTGGCCATAGGACTGTAAAAGGTCAGTTTTCATTCCAATTCCAAAGAAAGGCAATGCAAAACAATGCTCAAACTACCACACAATTGCATTCATCTCACACACTAGTAAAGTAATGCTCAAAATTCTCCAAGCCAGGCTTAAGCAATACATGAACCATGAACTTCCAGATGTTCCAGCTGGTTTTAGAAAAGGCAGAGAAACCAGAGATCAAATTGCCAACATCTGCTGGATCATCAAAAAAGCAAGAGAGTTCCAGAAAAGCATCTATTTCTGCTTTATTGACTATGCCAAAGCCTTTGACTGTGTGGATCACAATAAACTGTGGAAAATTCTGAAAGAGATGGGAATACCAGACCACCTGATCTGCCTCTTGAAAAACCTATATGCAGGTCAGGAAGCAACAGTTAGAACTGGACATGGAACAGACTGGTTCCAAATAGGAAAAGGAGCACACCAAGGCTGTATATTGTCACCCTGCTTATTTAACTTATATGCAGAGTACATCATGAGAAATGCTGGGCTGGAAGAAGCACAAGCTGGAATCAAGATTGCCGGGAGAAATATCAATAACCTCAGATATGCAGATGACACCACCCTATGGCATAAAGTGAAGAGGAACTAAAAAGCCTCTTGATGAAGGTGAAAGAGGAGACTGAAAAAGTTGGCTTAAAGCTCAACATTCAGAAAACGAAGATCATGGCATCTGGTCCCATCATTCATGGGAAATAGATGGGGAAACAATGAAAACAGTGTCAGACTTTATTTTTTTAAGGCTCCAAAATCACTGCAGATGGTGACTGCAGCCATGGTGAAATTAAAAGAGGCTTACTCCTTGGAAGGAAAGTTATGACCAACTTAGATAGCAGACATTACTTTGCCAACAAAGGTTTGTCTAGTCAAGGCTATGGTTTTTCCTGTGGTCATGTATGGATGTGAGAGTTGGACTGTGAAGAAAGCTGAACGCTGAAGAATTGATACTTTTGAACTGTGGTGTTGGAGAAGACTCTTGAGAGTCCCTTGGAGTGCAAGGAGATCCAAGCAGTCCATTCTGAAGGAGATCAGCCCTGGGATTTCTTTGGAAGGAATGATGCTAAAGCTGAAACTCCAGTACTTTGGCCACCTCATGTGAAGAGTTGACTCATTGGAAAAGACTCTGATGCTGGGAGGGATTGGGGGCAGGAGGAGAAGGGGATGACAGAGGATGAGATGGCTGAATGGCATAACCGACTCAATGGACATGAGTTTGAGTGAACTCCGGGAGTTGGTGATGGACAGGGAGGCCTGGTGTACTGCGATTCAGGGGGCCACAAAGAGTTGGACACAACTGAGCGACTGAACTGAACTGAATGAAAGAAATCAAAGATGAAATAAACAGATGGAGGGATATTCCATGTTCCTGGATAGGAAGAATCAATATTGTGAAAATGGCTGTACTACCAAATGCAATCTACAGATTCAGCGATCCCTATCAAATTACCAATGGCATTTTTCACAGAACTAGAACAAAAACTTTAATAATTCATATGGAAACACCAAAGACCCCAAATAGCCAAAGCAGGTTTGACAAAGAATGGAGCTGGAGGAATCAAGCTTCTTGATTTTAGGTTATACTACAAAGCTACAGTTATCAAGACAGTATGGTACTGGCACAAAAACAGAAATGTAGACCAATGGAACAGGATAGAAAGCCCAGAAATAAACCCATGCACTTATGGGTACCTTATTTTTGACAAAGGAGGCAAGAATATATAATGGGGCAAAGACAGCCTCTTCAATAAATGGTTTTGGGAAAACTGGACAGGTACATGTAAAAAAATGAAATTAGAACACTTCCTAACACCATACACAAAGATAAACTCAAACTGGATTAAAGACCTAAATGTAAGACCAGAAACTAAAACTCTTAGAGGAAAACATAGGCAGGACACTCGATGATATAAACCAAAGCAAGATTCTCTATGACCCACTTCCTAGAGTAATGGAAATAAAAACAGAAATAAACAAGTGGGACTTGATTAAACTTAAAAGCTTTTGCACAGCAAAGGAAACTATAAGCAAGGTGAAAAGAAAACCCTCAGAAAGGGAGAAAATAATAGCAAGTGAAACAAATGACAAAGGATTAAGCTCCAAAATATACAAGCAGCTCATACAACTCAATACCAGAAAAACAAACAACACAATCAAAAAGTAGGAAAAAGACCTAAACAGACATTTCTTCAAGAAGACATACAGATGGCTAACAAACACATGAAAAGATGCTCAGCATCATTCATTATTCGGTTCAGTTCAGTTGCTCGTCGTGTCTGACTCCTTGTGACCCCATGAACTGAGGCATGCCAGGCCTCCCTGTCCAACACCAACTCCCGGAGCTTACTCAAACTCATGTCCATCAAGTCAGTGACGCCATCCAAACATCTCATCCTCCATCGTCCCCTTCTCCTGACCTCAATCTTTCCCAGCATCAAGGTCTTTTCAAATGAATCACCTGATCGCATCAGGTGGCCAAAATATTGGAGTTTCAGCTTCAACATCAGTACTTCCAATGAAAACCCAGGACTGATGTTCTTTAGGATGGACTGGTTGGATCTCCTTGCAGTCCAAGGGACTCTCAAGAGTCTTCTCCAACACCACAGTTCAAAAGCATCAATTCTTCAGCGCTCAGCTTTCTTTATAACCCAACTCTCACATCCATACATGACCACTGGAAAAACCATAGCCTTGACTATACGGACCTTTGTTGGCAAAGTAATGTCCCTGCTTTTGAATGTGCTATCTAGGTTAGTCATAACTTTCCTTCCAAGGAGTAAGCCTCTTTTAATTTCACCATGGCTGCAATCACCATCTGCAGTGATTTTGGAGCCCCCCAAAATAAAGTCTGACACTGTTTCCCCATCTAATTCCCATGAATGATGGGACCAGATGCCATGATCTTCGTTTTCTGAATGTTGAGCTTTAAGCCAACTTTTTCACTCTCCTCTCACTTTCATCAAGAGGCTCTTTAGTTCTTCTTCACTTTCTTCCATAAGGGTAGTGTCATCTGCATATCTGAGGTTATTGATATTTCTCCCGGCAATCTTGATTCCAGCTTGTGCTTCTTCCAGCCCAGCATTTCTCATGACGTACTCTGCATATAAATTAAACAAGCAGGGTGACAATATACAGCCTTGATGTACTCCTTTTCCTATTTGGAACCAGTCCGTTGTTCCATGTCCAATTCTAACTGTTGCTTCCTGACCTGCATACAAATTTCTCAAGAGGCAGTTCAGGTGGTCTGGTATTCCCATCTCTTTCAGAATTTTCCACAGTTTATTGTGATCCACACAGTCAAAGGCTTTGGCATAGTCAATAAAGCAGAAATAGATGCTTTTCTGGAACTCTCTTGCTTTTTTGATGATCCAGCAGATGTTTGTAATTTGATCTCTTCTCCCTCTGCCTTTTCTAAAACCAGCTTAAACATCTGGAAGTTCATGGTTCAATTTTGCTGAAGCCTGGCTTGGAGAATTTTGAGCATTACTTCACCAGCCTGTGAGATGAGTACAATTGTGCGGTAGTTTAAGCATTTTTTGGCATTGCCTTTCTTTGGGATTGGAATGAAAACTGACCTTTTCCAGTCCTGTGGCCACTGCTGAGTTTTCCAAATTTGCTGGCATATTGAGTGCTGTACTTTCACAGCATTATCTTTCAGGATTTGAAATAGCTCAACTGGTATTCCATCACCTCCACTAGCTTTGTTTGTAGTGATGCTTTCTAAGGCCCACTTGACTTCACGTTCCAGGATGTCTGGCTCTAGGTCAGTGATCACACCATCGTGATTATCTGGGTCATGAAGAT
>NW_011494787.1:10716247-10728387 GCF_000754665.1 Bison bison bison
TTATCTCTTCTTGCTATTCTTTGGAACTCTGCATTCAGATGCTTATATCTTTCCTTTTCTCCTTTGCTTTTCGCTTCTCTTCTTTTCACAGCTATTTGTAAGGCCTCCCCAGACAGCCATTTTGCTTTTTTGCATTTCTTTTCCATGGGGATGGTCTTGATCCCTGTCTCCTGTACAATGTCATGAACCTCATTCCATAGTACATCAGGCACTCTATCTATCAGATCTAGTCCCTTAAATCTATTTCTCACTTTCACTGTATGATCATAAGGGATTTGATTTAGGTCATACCTGAATAATCTAGTGGTTTTCCCTACTTTCTTCAATTTAAGTCTGAATTTGGCAATAAGGAGCTCATGATCTGAGCCACAGTCAGCTCCTGGTCTTGTTTTTGCTTACTGTATAGAGCTTCTCCATCTTTGGCTGCAAAGAATATAATCAATCTGATTTCGGTGTTGACCATCTGGTGATGTCCATGTACAGAGTCTTCTCTTGTGTTGTTGGAAAAGGGTGTTTTTTATGACCAGTGCATTTTCTTGGCAAAACTCTATTAGTCTTTGCCCTGCTTCATTCCGTATTCCAAGGCCAAATTTGCCTGTGACTCCAAGTGTTTCTTAACTTCCTACTTTTGCATTCCAGTCCCCTATAATGAAAAGGACATCTTTTTTGGGTGTTAGTTCTAGAAGGTCTTGTAGGTCTTCATAGAACTGTTCAACTTCAGCTTCTTCAGTGTTACTGGTTAGGGCATAGACTTGGATTACTGTGATATTGAATGGTTTGCCTTGGAAACGAACAGAGATCATTCTGTCATTTTGAGATTGCATCCAAGTACTGCATTTCGGACTCTTGTTGACCATATGACCCAGCAAATACCACCCTTGAGCATATACCCTGAGGAGACCAAAATTGAAAGAGACACATGTATCCCATGGTTCATTGTAGCACTATTTACAATAGCTAGAACATGGAAGCAACCTAGATGTCCACCGACAGATGAATGGATAAAGAAGTTGTGGTATATATACACAGTAGAATATTACTCAGCCATAAAAAGGAACGCATTTGAGTCTGTTCTAATGGGGTGGATGAACCTAGAAACTATTATACAGAGTGAAGTGAGTCAGAAAGAGAAAGATAAATACCATATTCTCACACATATACACGGAATCTAGAAAATGGTACTGAAGGGCAAAAATGGAGAAACAGACATAGAGAATAGACTTACAACATGGGGAGAGGGTGAGATGTATGGAAAGAGTAACATGGAAACTTACATTACCATATGTAAAATAGATAGGCAATGGGAATTTGCTGTATGGCTCAGGAAACTCAAATAGGGCTCTGTACCAACCTAGAGGGGTGGGATGGGGAGGGAGATGGGAGGGAGTTTCAAAAGGGAGGGGATATATGTATACCTATGGCTGATTCATGTTGAGATTAGACAGAAAACAGCAAAATTCTATAAAGCAATTATCCTTCAATAAAAAATAAATTAACTTAAAAGAAGCTTTTAAGGTTATTTTAAATATACACAAAGTATAAAGGACTTCCCAGGTGGCACTAGAGGTAAAGAACCCATTTGCTAATGTAGAAGACATAAAAGACACAGGTTCGATCCCTGGGCTGGGAAGATCTCCTGGTGGAGAGCATGACAACCCACTCCAGTATTCTTGCCTGAGAATCCCATGGACAGAGAGCCTGGTGAGCTATGGTCCATAGGGTCACAAAGAGTTGGTCATGACTGAAGTGACTTAGCACACACGCAAAAAATAAAAGAAAACTAAGGAAACAAGCTACAGCTGTTGAGAGAAGGTCACTGTCATTAATATTGCCAGAAAGAGGCACCGTTGTGTTATCAGATTCCAGATTTTCACCTTTTCCCCTCAATTCCTTTATTCCTCTTAAACATTATAGTGGTTTATTTTAGTTTTTAGATAATTCTGTTAGAGGAAACACTAACTGAAACCGCCCACACTGGACAGGCAAGACAGTAGCCACTTGCACGAATTACCAGGAGATCCTGGTAAGGAACACGGAACTAACAAGCTACCACCAACTGGAAGAATTCAGGAAAGGTACATATGTCCTACCAACCTCCCAGAATCCTTCTCACTGGAATCCATCTTGGCTGAGCAATACGCTCACCACCAGGAAGGACTCTGAGTCAGAATGATTGACTGAAGACAATCTGGAAATTAATCCTATCACCATAAAACCTGAGGCTCTGAGCCACATGGCAGAGCAGTTCTCCTGGATTCCCTTACCCTGCTGCTCTCCACCAAGGTGCCCCTTCGCAATAATCTCTTGCTTTGTCAGTACTGTGTCTCCTCCAACAATTCATTTCCAAGTGTTAGACAAGAGCCCTCTTTCGGGCCCTGGAACGGGTCCCCCTTCCTGCAACAATTCCATATATATTTAATATTCTATTATTTCATTATTGTCAAAATATAATTTATCTCTATTATGACATCTACTACCACTGTGTAAGTTTTAAAAATTGAAATTTAAGAGGTTCTACTCATTTGAGTATTAATTAATTTAGTAATAAATTAAAAGTAGGTTTTAATGATGTTGATTATGAGGACTACTCCATTTCTTCTATGGGATTCTTGCCCACAGTAGTAGATGCAATGGTTATCTGAATTAAACCCATTCCCGTCCATTTTATTTCACTGATTCCTAAGATGTAGATATTTATTCTTACCATCTCCTGCTTGACCATGTATAATTTTCCTTGATTCATGGATCTGATATTCCAGGTTCCTATGCAGTACTGTTCTTTGCAGCATCAGATTTTACTTTCATCACCATAAAAGGTTTTGCATTCATTGTCAGCAAGTCTGGAAGACACAGCAGTGGCCACAGGACTGGAAAAGGTCAATTTTCATCCCAATCCCCAAATAATGTGCTAGCCATCCAACAACTGCACTCATCTTCCATGCTAGTAAGGTCATGCTTAAAATCTTGCATACTAGGCTTCAGCATTATGTGAACCAAGACCAGACGTCCAAGCTGGGTTTAGAAATGGAAGAGGAACTAGAGATTAAACTGCCAACATTTGCTGGGTTATAGAGGAAAGCAAGGGAATTTCAGAAAAACACCTACCTCTGCTTCATTGACTACAAAAAGCTTCTGATTGTGTGGATCATGATAAACTGTGGAAAGCTCTTAGAGAGATGGGAATATCAGACCATCTGACCTGTCTCCTGAGAAACCTGTATGCAGGTCAAGAAGCAACAGTTAGAACCCTGTATGGAACAACTGATTGGTTCAAGATAGAGAAAGGAGTACTACAGGGCTGTTGGCTGTCACCTGTTTGTTTAATCTATACACTGAGCACATCATGAGAAATGCCAGGTTGGATGAGTTACAAGCTGGAATCAAGAGGCAGGAGAAACATCAACAGCCTCAGATATGTGGATGATACCACTCTAATGGCAGAAGAGGAACTAAAGAGCCTCTTGATGAGGGTGAAGGAAAAGAGTGAAAGAGATGGCTCAAGAATAATTATTTAAAAACAACTAAGATCATGGCATCTGGTCCCATTACTGCACAGCAAATAGGAGGGGAAAAGGTGGAAGTAGTGACAGATTTCCTCTTCTTGGGCTCCAAAATCACTGCAGATGGTGACTTCAGCCATGAAATCAGAAGACGATTTCTTCTTGGCAGGAAGGCGATGACGAACCTAGACAATGTGTTGAAAAGCAGAGACATTACTCTGCCAACAAAGATCCATATAGTCAAGGCAATAGTTTTCCCAGTGATCATACATGGTAGTGAGAGCTGGAGCATAAAGAAGGCAGAACACCAAAGCACTGATGCCTTCAAACTGTGGCATTGGAGAAGACTCCTGAAAGTCCCTTGGACAGGAAGATCAAACCAGTCAATCTTGAGGAAGATCAACCCTGACTATTCACTGAAAGGACTTATGCTGAAGCTGAAACTTCAGTGTTTTGGTTATCTGATGCAAAAAGATGACGCACTGGAAAAGTCCCTGATGCTGGGGAAAATTGAGGGCAGAAGGAGAAGAGGAAGTCAGAGGATGAGATGGCTGAATGGCATCACAGATACAATGAACATGAACTTGGGCAAACTCTGGGAGATGGTGAAGGACAGGGAGGCCTGATGCACTGCATTCCATGGGGTTGCAAGAGTCGGACATGACTGGGCAACTGAACAACTCATTTGAGCATTAATTCATTTAATAATAAATAAGAAGCATGAGTTTCATTTAATGATGAATATTATTATTAATATCATTATTATTTCATTAATAATGATTTAATCATGAGCTGCAAAGAAGAGTCTTTCAAGATGGTTATGAGCTGATTTTTTTTTTCTCCTTTTCATTCAAAACAGAGCTCAGTGTCAGGAAAGACTATCTTTAAAAGAATTACTGAACCAAACAGAGCACCCACCAAATGAATGTGGTACAGGTCAGGGGTTCTGCCCTCAGGGGGATTACGATCAGGCACAGGTATCATATTCTGCAGTATAATTCATAAATGAGTTCCAAGACTCTGAGAAGATAGATACTGGGGCTCCAACTGATACTGTGAGCAGGACCTGTGGGGCTCACGGGCACAAAAGCCTTTCTGTGTCCTCCACTTACTGATTACAGGAAATAGGCTTCATTCTTTCACATTCGTGCATTGGAGAAGGAACTGGCAACCCACTCCAGTGTTCTTGCCTGGAGAATCCCAGGGACAGAGGAGCCTTGTTGGCTGCTGTCTATGGGGTCGCACAGAGTCGGACATGACTGAAGCGACTTAGCAGCAGCAGCAGCCTCCATGACCTTCCCTGAATTCCAAGGGCAAGTTCAAACATGCTAGGTAGGGAAGGGAGGGAATACAGAGACAGAGGAGGAACAGTCAAGAAATAGTAGTGCAATCTCAGGACAAGATTCTGGTTCCCCCTCAAGAGATATACATAACAATATCTATCAGCTGTTTTGCGGATACAGAAACTTCACCAGGTGGGAGAAGCTAATGGCATGCTGCCCACAAATACATAGACCCCAGAAGACACAGAAGCCTGATTGGTGCTGACTCTCATTACCTCCCACCAACCAATCAGAAGAATAGCTGCAAGCTGATCACATCCTCTTTGAACCATTGTAATAAAACTCTTCACTACCCCCTCCATATAGAGACACATGGCATTTGAGGGGCCCACTGTGGACCCCTTTGCCTGGCAGAGTAATAAAGCTATTCTTTTCTACTTCACCCCAAACTCTGTCTGCAAGATTTAAATTGGTGTTGGGGTACAGAAGCCAGATTCAGCTTCACAAGTATGATTGATGATGGTGCCTTGGAGCAATTATAGGGTCTGAAACAGCTGAAGCTCAAGTTTAGTGACTCCCCTAAGTCATTTCTAGGAAGGGAATATTCTTGGCACTGCTTCCACTTATGAAAAATGGAACCACGTTAAAAGAGAAGGTTCCTATTCTTAGTCTTCTTGGGTCCTTCTCTACTATCTCCACCCAAGGACAAAAAGGGAGAGGGTCCCCCCAGGACTGCCCCATGAGGACAAGAGCTGCACCTCCATATTCCCTGCCCTGGCTGCCCCCTTTTCCAGGGGCCTCCTTGAGCACACCCCAGGGGAATCCTAAGAGATTTTGAGAAGGATACCTGTCTGGTTGATAAACATCTATTTCCCTCAGGCTCAACCTGAATTTATACCATTAATGAAAGTTTTTACTTGGGGGATTTTACTGAGGATTATAGCCTCCTGAAAGACATCTTCTCAAATAGCACTGGGAAGCTACTCTGATGAGGTAAAGGATGAGCCGGGATATAATGGAGTTCGAGGTTGGAAAACAAACACATGGTCAAACATCAAAAGATTACTGTGAATCACAAAGTACAGACATCTTATGTTAATGATGTTAGTGCTTTTCTGTGTACAGGAAGATGCAAGAGTCTGGACTTACTGAAATTATTCCTTAGATACGCATCGTAAGTATCGAGGGCCAGTGTCCGAAGCACAGGATGCTCCCTATTTTCTCCTCCCTGAACTCCCCTCAGGAGCACTGTTGCAGTGGCTAATGGCTTGATCCTTGTAGACCTGGGAGGGCGGCCAACATTCCCTGTTCACACATGACTCCTTTAGTTGACTCTCTCTGTTCTTTTTTTAAATACAAATACTCCACCTTAAATTGGTCACCCTATATCTGGAAGAGGATGACTTACCTGCTGCTCTTGAAAGCACCATTGATCGCTATGAAAAGTGTAAAATACTGCCAAGGATTCACAATGTAAGACATTGTAAACAGGGAGAGAAAAGGTGAGACTGATCTAATTCAGAAAGAAATGTACTTTGTGAGCCACAAATAAGGTGAAATGACTATGCTTTATGATCTCTTCTTTGCTTTCCTACAAACAGGAAACTACAAAGAGGCCAAGAAGATTACTGAGGTGGTGCAGTGGTAAAGAATCTGCCCGCCAGTGCATGGACTCAAGAGACACAGGTTTAATCCAGGGTTGGGAAGATCCCCTGGAGAAGGAAACGGCAACCCCCTCCAATATTCTTGCCTGGAGAATCCCACGGACAGGGGATCATATGTCCATGGGGTCACAAAGAGTCAGGCACAACCGACGGAGCATAAGCACAATTCCTCAGAGGGAGGTAAAACATGAAGTGGATTCACACTAAGGGAACTCCCTATGCTTATCAGCTCTACTTTTCTCTTGCCAGTGGCTTAAGGGTTTCACTCTTCTTCAGATTAGCTCAGTTTAGTTCAGTTGCTCAGTCGTGTCCGACTCTTTGTGACCCCATGAACCGCCAGGCCTCCCTGTCAATCACCAACTCCTGGAGTTCACCCAAACCCACGTCCATTGAGTCGGTGTTCTGGCTGCTGCAAAAGAGTAGAACGAAGGCCGAGGACTCGCATTTCTCCTACTTCTCAGCTGTGTTTGAGGCTGACTATCTGGGAGCATCAGTGTGCTCTTCTTAATAACTAGAGTGTACTCTCTGGGTGTTTCTTAGTTTAGAGCTGTGCCTAAAGTTAAAATTGCCCTTACAGACTCCAGAAGCCAGGCGGTCCTGCCACCTTTCTTCCGTCTTTTGATCACACAAGAGATCCAGAGGAGAAGGAATCCAGAAGATCCCTGCGGAAACCTGAGAGCAGTTTCTCTACTTTTATGACCACTGAGTGGCTCTCAGTTTCTGCTCCTCCTGTAAATAATCTGCTGTTTTTATGAGAGAGATAAGGCCAGGACCGTGTGAGCCAGGAAGGATTGAGAGAGGAAAGCCATGTTTTTTACCCGTGACTCAAGCTTCTGGCAAGCTGCCTTACCTAAGCTGTGTGCATGCCAAGTTGCTTCAGTCGTGTCCGACTCTGTGACTATGGATTGTCGCCCACCAGGCTCCTCTGTCCATGGGATTTTCCAGGCATGAATCCTGGAGTGGGTTGCCATGCCTTCCTCCAGGGATCTTCCCGACCCAGGGATTGAACCCATTTCTCCCATCTTCCTGCGTTGCAGGCAGATTCTTTACTGCTGAGCCACCAGGAAGCCTCTACCTAAGCTGAGATTTTTTTTCCTGACCCTGGAAATGCCTGTCTTTACAAAAAGGCCTAGTTTTTTTTCTTCTAAGACTTGGGTATTTTTAGAGAATCTTTAGTTTCACAGCAAAATTCAGAGGAAGGTACAGAGATTTCCCATATACTCTCTGTTCTCAACATTCACAGCCCCCACCCCCCATTATCAATAACCCTCACCAAAATGGGACATTTGTTACAATCAATGAACTTACATTGACATATCATAATTATCCGAAATCCAGAGTTTACTATAGAGCTCACTCTTGGTGTTGTACATTCTTTGGGTTTGGACAAATGTATAATGACATGTATCTAACATTACAGTATCTTATAAGAATATTTTCCCTACTCTTAAAGATCTTCTGTGCTCCCAGAAAGACCTACTTAGAATCTCACAAATTAAGTTTCCTGGGATGAGTTCTTAACCATCTTCAGCTTTCCAACCCCTATAGCTGTGTTCAGGATCTTTAGGTTATAGCTTCTCAGGGCACTGGAGGCACCACCAGGCCAGCCCGTACTCCCCAGGGCACACCAAAGAGGCTGCATCCCTTGGGACCCAAATCCAGTATTTCACTAGGTCCTTCCTACCCAAGTCCACCTCCCAACCATGTAATTCCACATTTCCCAGTCTTAACAGAATCCCCTGTGGACAATCAGGACTTGACAGAAAGAAAAGAGCCCCCTGCTCAGGGGTACTGGTCACCACCCCTGCTGCAGACCTTTCACAGTGGGCTGTGCGAGCTGCTCTATTTTCTGCACTTGGCTGGGAAGAGCAAAGCAAGCAAGCACTTGAGAAATGCTGACCCCTAGGAAACCCTGGACTCAAATCCTCCTTATCCCTTGGGAGGGGCAAAATGAGTGGAAGAGAAGAAACCAACTTAACTAAAGACCAAACAAAAACTGTACTTAGATATTCTTGCTTTTCTCATCAGGAGGGCTGGATTAAGACATGAGTTCAAAATAAAAACAATTTAAATCAGGAAATAGTGTAAGGAAGCCCCAATCTTCACACAGTTCTCTCCCCCACCTGTCTAACCAGCAGTTCTGCTCCCCTTTCTCTCCGCTTCCCCCGTTCCTTTCTCTTCGTGGCCAGCACCCTGCTTACTGTTGTCTGAAGCATGTATCTAGCTCACTCCCCACATCTCCATAAAGCATCCTTAAAAACAAAGCAAGTGAAAGAAACATATCCTGTGACACTCAGCACTTCGGGCTCTCATCTCCTCTTTTCCCTTGAGAGCTAGAACAGCCATCAGCAGCTGGTGCTGGGAACCTGAGGCTCAGGCTGAGGAGTAAGGGGCTGCTGGGAGGGCCTGGTGGAAGGAAGAACCCTGAGAACCTCTCCCAATGGTCCATGCTGCCTGCTCCTGGTCAGCTGGCTGTCCTTAGGCCAGAGCCACAGGTTGCACTCCTGTGAGCTGTGCTCAGACCCCTCATTTCACCATCTTTCCCTCTCCCTTATGCTTGCCTCTCTCTTACACAAACATGAAGTATCAAGTCAAGTAACACTGTCAGGCAAAGTAGCTTCAGACAAAGGAAAAAGTGTTTGAGACCTAAGTTCAAATTAGCTTTACCTCAGGGTCTAAAATGCAGAGCCCTTCAGATACACGAAATTTGCTCAGAACTGATTAGACAAAGCAGAAGCTAGCAACATTCCTCCCCTTCTCCTGTTTTACAGTGAAGACATCTGAGGAAAAGTGGGGGGCACATAATGGAGAGTAAATACGGTAATCTGGTCATTTGCAAGTTCAAGCGCTGGACTTGGGACTTAGGAGTGCCAGATGGAGGCCATTACAGCCTACCTCTGGCCTGGACTGAAATGTGGTTGAGAGACAAGATTGGCTCAGATCCTGGGAAATAATAACCTGTGACTATAGTACAGGGAAGAGGAAGCGCTGTCCTGACTGCAGCAGGAGCTGTAGCCGTAGCCTCTTACCCGAGTGTTCACTCCTGAGGAAAGCAAAAGATCAAGCTAATGCTCCAGTCTTTAACAAGGCAACCACTTCAGGGATATTGATGTTCTGATTGATCCTTTATTCCTGATTGTTCAAAGTGGATCTCAAAGGGGAAGAAAGTAGACCTCAAAGGAGAAGTTGGAGCAGAGAAGTCACTACCTAACAGGTATGGTTTTTCCTCTCTCTTTTGCTGGTGGCGAATCACCCCCAGTTCCATGTGAAAGATGCGTGGGAACACAAATGTATCTCGTTTGAGGTCAGCAGTCACAACGGGGTGTGTATGTATTGGCCTTGCTGTTCTCCACATTTCCAGAATGAAAAAAAGCCATGAAGGCAATCACTTAATATTGTCTCATTAATGATGCTTCCTTATCCCTCACTTGCTGCCTAGAGAAATAATCACAGTGGAAGCCTCTCATGCACCACCATGAGCCATACATACAATCAGCCCCTTCTCTGTTATACAGTTGGAGTCTCCTGACCCAGAAAATACGAATGTCGGGGACTGTGAGCGCTGGAGCTACAGGAGCCGGGAGAGCCCCAGCCCTGGTTCCTCGCAGCCTGCTGAGTTAGCGCTGGCAGACCTTGGAACCAAGGCTGAGACAAAGCAGCATGACCGTCACAGGGCCTCACACCCTCAGAGAGGGTCCCTCGAAGGCCAGCCCCACCCTGAGTAGCCCTGGGGCAAAGCTGGCTTTGGACCAGTGAGTTTGCTGTCTCTCGTGCCAGGAAAGGCACCTTGCCCCACAGAACGGAGCCTCTCCTCCATGTGCTCAATGCCATCAAGCCCTCTTAACCCCACCTCACAGTCCAGCCTGGCTGAGCCTATGGCCAGAGACTCTGCTTTAAGGCAACTCCACATCTGGGGAGGTTCAGGAGTCACCTCTGAGGCCACCAAATCTTGACTCTGTTGGCAAGCACTATCCTCCGCATTGCCATCCCATGGATAGTTGTGCAACTCTGATGCTGGGAAGGGTGATGGTCACCACCAAGATGGTCATGGTCAATGGATTATCTCCACTGGGATGGGTGTTTGGTCTCTAATGATATGGCCAAAGCCTAAAATATTCAAAGCAAGGCCCCAGAGGCTACTGCTTATTTAATTAGTTGGTTAATAAGAAAGATTATTTTTATAAAAATATTCAAATGCATTTTAAAATATTTAAATACATTTAAATATTTATTTAAAATACATTTTAGTTACATAATAAACTTAGTCTAAACAAAGAATTGGCAGACTGTGGCTCACAGGTGAAATGTGAGCCAGGTTTTCATAAATAAAGTTTAATGAGAACACAGCCGTGCTCATTCATTATGTGGCATTAGCTATAGCTGATTTTGCCCTATAACAGCGGAACTGAGTAGTTACAAAACAGCTGATGTAGCCACCAAAGCCTGGAGTATTAACTGCCTGGCCTTTTACAGAAAAAGTTTGCCAGTTCCTAGTCTCAAAGTATTAACTTGTCTCTCAATTATTATGGAATAAACCTAATAGACAACCACAAAACTGCCTGAGCCATGGTTAGTAATAGCTTGTAAAAATTACAAATGCAATAAGTGATACACACTTCTTGTGAAATGAAAAAGTCTTATAGATGACTTTTTATAGCTAAATTCTCTGTTAGCCATCCTGCTGGTGCAGATCCCCTGTTCCTCCAAAAGTAACTGATCAGTTTCGTGTGCTTACTGCTGGATGGTGTCCTTTGCATTCACACATACATATATGTCCTAACATGCTATACGCATTGTCTTACTATTCACCTTGATATTCCACGCAAATTTTCCCTTCCCATATTCCATGTGGAGACTTTCTGCATCTACAGAAATTTTAACTGCTACACACTATTGCAGAATACAATTCTTTCATTCAGCCATTTCCTTTTTGATAAATATTGTAGCTTAGCTCTTTCCAAGTTTTCACTCTTACCAACAACACTACAGTGACTTTTCCTGTTTCCATCTTCTCATGCCCACCTTCAGGTGTTTCCCTAGAGGAGCTACTGAGAAGTTGAATTCCTCCATCATAGAATACATGCACTTAAATTTTTACGACTGTCAGATGGCCTGCCACAGTGCCTGTACCATTTTATATTCCCTCCAGCTGAGAACAACAGCTACTATTCCTCCACACCCTGATGCTTGCTACTTATTAAGCATTTGATTACTTTTCCAATTGGATGTATGAGAATAGTAGCCCATTTAAAAAATATTTAAATTTCCCTGATTACTAATATATTAGTTTGCCAGACTGGCAAGTACCACAGACTAGATGGCTTACACTAAAGAAATTTATTTTCTCACATAAAGGGCAGAAAGTGCAAGATTAAGGTGTCAGCAGGTTTGGTTTCTCCTGAACCTTCTTTCCTTGGCTCACTGATGGCGCCTTCCTCTGTGAGTCCATCCCCGGTGTCTCTCTGTGTTCACGTTCCTCTTCTTACAAGGAGACTCATCATATTGTGTTAGGGCTCACCCTAACAACCAGACTTGAGCTTAGTCCACTGTCTAAAGATTCTGTGATTCATGGGGTCGCAAAGAGTTGGACACGACTGAGCAACTGAACTGAACTGAACGGAAAGATTCTGTCTCCAAATACAGTCTGAGGTCCTCAGAGACACAACCTATAACAACCAGCGAGGCTGGGCATT
>NW_011494787.1:10728487-10732510 GCF_000754665.1 Bison bison bison
GCTGGGCATTTTCTAAAAAAATAATTCTTCACCATTCTATTTCCCTCTTAATTGTCTGTTCTTTAGCTCATTTTATACTGGTCTATCTTTTCCCACTCATTTGTAGGAGTCTAATATTTATTCTTGATGACAACCCTTTGATATATACACAGTACTCTAAAACTGTCACTTGTGTTTTTAACTTTGCATCAGGTTTTTAGTCAACAGAAGTATTTACTAATATAGTTTTTGCTATTATTATTTTGATGTAGGTCTTTTTATTGATTTTCTCCTTTATGGACTATGCTCTTTACTTCTTATATAAGAAAGCCTTTTCAACAGCCAAGATTATATCAATATTTGGCCACATTTTATCATTTAAAAAGTAGGTTTTCAGTCTACCTGGAACTTATTTCTATTAATTATTTCAATTGCATTTATTGAAAAGTCTGTCTTTATTCATTTGAAATGTAAACCTCTGTCACATACTAAGTTCTTTATTTTACATGTCTATCCTTGGATTCTATATTATTTTGTATTTATTTCCCATTCTTGAGCCAATTGTTTCTAATTGATTTTTTCCCACTAAAATCTGTTTTGTTTAGCTATTTTGTGATATTTCATCTTGTCACCTCACTGAATTCTCTTAATTGTTGTAAAAGTTGATCTGCTGATTCCTTTGGAATTTCTTGGTAGACTTATTAAACATATGTAACAAGAGTTTTGTTCTTTCTAATTTTTACACAGTGTTTTTTTTTTTTTCCTGGTCTTGCCTTCATGGCCTTCTGGCACAGTGCTAAATTAGAGCCACGACAGAGGACAGTCACAGGGCTGATGTGTATAGTTGTATATGTTGTACACTGCACAATTCTAGGAATACCATTCACACTTAGGTGTCTTAATTATTTTTGTCATGTTCCTGATTTTAATTCATTGTTATTTCATACTGTGAACTCATGTCTTGGAGATGTCTCTGAAGGATTCTTTGGGGCTGGGGTTGTGCCCTGGTCACAACCTGGGAATAACACAGGAGTGTGTGTGGGACTCTTTCTTGCACACTGGGGCCTTTTGATCTGAAGAGGGTTGGGAAGAATTGTCTGCCACCTGATACCCGCTCATGTACCTGCCATACCTCCTGAGCGTCTGTGAAACATCAAAATAACAAACTGAATACCCAACTGATAGTTAAGATGAGGAGACACAGCTAAACCTTTCATGTAATATATGAAACAATTCTCCCAGGTCTCTATGCATTCCAAACAAAGAGCCAAACTATAAAACTACAGGCAATAAGAGCACTTCACATGCATGTTTAAGAGACAGGCAGTTAAATCAGAGGTCAATGTACCTTGTTAAATATTGGAAGAGGGTAGAGGTGTACTTTTGACTTGGGCTGATCCAAGTCAAGGAATGAACCTTCTGACCTCTTTGATAACTGTGTCCCAGGAAGCACAAAGGCCAAATTTCATTTATGGCCAAAGATAGCAGCCAGCCTCTCGTAGTTAAATTCATACAAGGTGATTTTTTTCTGTTTCCTCTGAGTGTCTGTCCCCTGCCAGGGCCAAGGAGGGGGAGTCTTTTGTTCAGAGTATTTGATTGATTTGAAAAAAATTTGTAAATATATGATCTCATTTTATCCTCATGAGTTTTGTGACAAAAATTTAACTTTCCATATTGTATCTATTTGCACTATAGAAATAATCAGAAAACAGAGGAAAGAAGAGGCCTATCGCTTACTACCTTTGTGACCTTGGACACCCTTCAAAGCCCCAATTTCCTCGTTTGTTAAAAACATAATACAACCTGCCCTGCTCAACTGGGGATAAGCCCTGCTCTGCCCACCTCAGCATCTCCACGTGAGATGATTTTGAAATCGTTTGGTAAACAAAAAAACCTGTGTAATGTGAGTTGGTAAGTTTACCAAACATTTCCCTTCATTGAACAAATCAAGGTTTTTTAAGTTTCACTGTTGACTTCTTAGAAATTCAATTCTTATGTAATTTCCTTTAACCTGCTTTTTTTCCCTCTTTACCCTCTGGGCACACACACACACACACACGGGTGTGTGTGTGTGTGCACGCGCAGATATATACATATTATAAAATATACATGTTACATATACAGAAATAAGACATATATACACAAAATACAGATATATACATATTATAAAATATACATGTTACATATACAGAAATAAGACGTATATACACAAAAAATAATCCTGCTGTTTCTGAGACTTTATATACTTACGGACATGATTTTTCTACCATTTTCCCTTTCATTTAGACTACGGCTTCAACTCCAAAATGCTCACTCTTTCCCATAATCTCAGTAACCAGGTTTCAAAGCTTTTCAGTTCGACTCATTTCAAGATTAAATGTATATGTAACTCCTCCCCACATCCTTTTCCTGGGAAGGGTCTGTCTTACCCCAAAATGTATATTGACTTTAAACAATTCATGACGCCAGTCATTTTGCATGTATTTGCCCATCTCCTCTATTTCCCAGAAGGCCAAAGATGTTTTCATTATCTTACCCTCTGCCCACTACTCCATCATGTTCTCCATCACATCCTTTTTGTGTCCTGCTGATTTTCTGTCTGGCTGCTTGACTCCGTAGGTCTTTGCTGCTCAGTGTGGGTGCAAACCAGCAGCCCCAGAGAGCAGTCAGAAAGGCAGGACGGGCTCAGGCCCACCCTGATCCGGGGATTGGAATTTGCATTTTAACAAGCTCCTCAGGTGATCTGTATTCCTGGAAAGCTGGAGAACCCGCATCCTAGATGAGAAACAGGTGCAGGGCTAGCTTAAGCAGTGGGGCTTCTGAGGCAGCCCTGGAGAGAAGGGGCACAACAACTTTAATGCCTCCCGGAGGCTAAAACATGGTTTAAAAACTAAGGCCATCCAGGGTCAAATGCAGCTTAACTGACCTGGGTACCTTTTTATCCCTCACTGTAAAGCTTTTAACCACGGTTGGTATTTTGCTTTTGGCTGCTTCTCTGCTTCATAGCTGTGGCCTCCTCACAGCCCTTCCTGGCTGTCCACCTTCTCTGTGTGCCTGAGATCTGTGGGCACCCATGCTGGTCCAATAACATGGCTTTTCTCTCTCTTCTTTGAAATAGAGTATAATCACTTTTAAAAACATATATTTATTTGGCTGTGTCAGGTCTTATTTGCAGCCTGTGGGATCTTTAGTTGCAGGAAGCAAACTCTCAGTTGCAGCACATGGGATCTAGTTCCCTGACCAGGGATCAAACCAGGGCCCCTGCATTGGGAGAGTGAAGTCTTAGCCACTGACCAGAGGAGATGCTTGGCTTCTCTTTTCACATTCTCTAAATATTTGATCAACAGCTGTTTAGTGACAGGTGATTTTTTAAAACTGTGTACAATATACTTAGTATTCACCTACCATCTTAACATTCAAGTCTGTGGTTTGGTAATGTTCAGTTCAGTTCAGTTCAGTTGGTCAGTAGTGTCCAACTCTTTGCGACCCCATGAATTGCAGCATGCCAGGCCTCCCTGTCTATCACCGACTCCCAGAGTTCACCCAAACTCATGTGCATCGAGTCAGTGATGCCATCCAGTCATCTCATCCTCTGTCGTCCCCTTCTCCTCCTGCCTCCAATCCCTCCCAGCATCAGGGTCTTTTCCAATGAGTCAACTCTTCGCATGAGGTGGCCAAAGTACTGGAGTTTCAGCTTTAGCATCATTTCCTCCAAAGAACACCCAGGGCTGATCTCCTTCAGAATGGACTGGCTGGATCTCTTTGCAGTCCAAGTGACTCTCAAGAGTCTTCTCCAACACCACAGTTCAAAAGCATCAATTCTTTGGTGCTCAGCTTTCTTCACAGTCCAACTCTCACATCCATACATGACGACAGGAAAAACCATAGCCTTGACTAGATGGACCTTTGTTGGCAAAGTAATGTCTCTGCTTTTGAATATGCTATCTAGGTTGGTCAAAACTTTCCTTCCAAGGAGTAAGCCTCTTTTAATTTCATGGCTGCAGTCACCATCTGCAGTGATTTTGGAGCCCCCAAAAATAAAGT
>NW_011494787.1:10732610-10734400 GCF_000754665.1 Bison bison bison
AAAACTTTCCTTCCAAGGAGTAAGCCTCTTTTAATTTCATGGCTGCAGTCACCATCTGCAGTGATTCTGGAGCCCCCCAAAATAAAGTCTGACACTGCTGACACTGTTTCCCCATCTATTTCCCATGAAGTGATGGGACCAGATGCCATGATCTTAGTTTTCTGAGTGTTGAGTTTTAAGCCAACATTTTCACTCTCCTCTCACTTTCATCAAGAGGCTTTTTAGTTCCTCTTCACTTTCTGCCATAACGGTGGTGTTATCTGCATATCTGAGGTTATTGATATTTCTCCCAGCAATCTTGATTCCAGCTTGTGCTTCTTCCAGCCCAGCGTTTCTCATGATGTTAGGTGTATTTATATTATGCAATCATTCTCCAGAATGTTTTCATCCTATAAAACTGAAATTCTATACTCACTAAACAACAACTTGCCTTTCCCTTCTTCCCACAGCCCCTGGCAACCACCATCCTACTTACTTTAACTTTATTGAAAAAATAATTGCAATATAATTGTGTGAGTTTAAAGTGTACAACGTGACGATTTGATGTACATTTACACTGTAGAGTGATTATCAAGATCAAGATAATTAATACATCTGACCCCTCACAAAGTGAACAAAGTTAACTCCTGTGTGTGTGGTAAGAATGCTTAAGACATGCTCTCAGCCACTTTCAAATAATACAGTATTACTAACTGCAGGCACCATGCTGCACGCTGCCACCATTCCACTCCTGTTTCTATGAGTTTGATTACCCTAGGTACATCATATAAGTCAAATCATACAATATTTGTCCTTTTGACTGGCTTATTTCACTTAGCATAATGTTCTTAAGTTTCATTCATGCTGTAATATGTGTCAGAATTACCTTCCTTTTCAAGACTGAAAATATTTCATTATGTATATATCATATTTTATTTATCCATTTATCTGTTGATGGATATTTTGGTTGCTTCTGCCTGTTGACTGTTGTGAATAATGCTCTTGTGAACAAGGGTGTGCAAATATCTCAAGACCCTGCTTTCTTTTTTTTTTTTTGACATGTACTTCTTTTTTATTCAATTTTAATTTAAAAAAAATTATACATGTGTTCCCCATCCTGAACCCTCCCCCCTCCTCCCTCCCCATACCATCTCTCTGGGTCGTCCCAGTGCACCAGCCCCAAGCATCCAGCATCGTGCATTGAACCTGGACTGGCATCTCGTTTCATACATGACATTTCACATGTTTCAATGCCATTCTCCCAAATCTTCCCACCCTCTCCCACAGAGTCCATAAGCCTGTTCTATACATCAGTGTCTCTTTTGCTGTCTCGTATACAGGGTTATCGTTACCATCTTTCTAAATTCCATATATATGCGTTAGTATACTGTATTGGTGTTTGTCCTTCTGGCTTACTTCACTCTGTATAATAGGCTCCAGTTTCATCCACCTCATTAGAACTGATTCAAATGTATTATTTTTAGTGGCTGAGTAATACTCCATTGTGTATATGTACCACAGCTTTCTTATCCATTCATCTGCTGATGGACATCTAGGTTGTTTCCATGTCCTGGCTATTATAAACAGTGCTGCGATGAACATTGGGGTACACGTGTCTCTTTCCCTTCTGGTTTCCTCAGTGTGTATGCCCAGCAGTGGGATTGCTGGATCATAAGGCAGTTCTATTTCCAGTTTTTTAAGGAATCTCCACACTGTTCTCCATAGTGGCTGTACTAGTTTGCATTCCCACCAACAGTGTAAGAGGGTTCCCTTTTCTCCACACCCTCTCCAGCATTTATTATTTGTAGACT
>NW_011494787.1:10734728-10739249 GCF_000754665.1 Bison bison bison
GAGCTGTAGGAGTTGCTTGTATATTTTTGAGATTAGTTGTTTGTCGGTTGCTTCATTTGCTATTATTTTCTCCCATTCTGAAGGCTGTCTTTTCACCTTGCTAATAGTTTCCTTTGATGTGCAGAAGCTTTTAAGTTTAATTAGGTCCCATTTGTTTATTTTTGCTTTTATTTCCAATATTCTGGGAGGTGGGTCATAGAGGATCCTGCTGTGATGTATGTCAGAGAGTGTTTTGCCTATGTTCTCCTCTAGGAGTTTTATAGTTTCTGGTCTTACATTGAGATCTTTAATCCATTTTGAGTTTATTTTTGTATATGGTGTTAGAAAGTGTTCTAGTTTCATTCTTTTACAAGTGGTTGACCAGATTTCCCAGCACCACTTGTTAAAGAGATTAAGACCCTGCTTTCAACCCAGAAGTAGAATTGCTCGATCTTTGGCAATCCTATTTGTAATTTTCTGAGGAATCTCCATACTGTTTTCCATAGTGCCTGCACCATTTTGTATTCCCACTAGCAATACACAAGAGTTCTAATTTCTCCACATCCTTGCCATCACTTGTTATTCTGTTTTTGTGATTGCAGCCATCCTGTCTGTAAGATAGGATGTAAGATGAGGTCTCATTGTGATTCTGATTTCCCTAGTGATTAGCAACATGAGCATCTTTTCACATGTCTGTGGACATGCACTTCACAGTCAAAATATGTCATTTACTCTGCACAATTTTCGACCCAGATGACTTCTTGAAAAGTAAAATGTTTAGATAATAAAGTAGTCCACTCATTCCATGCAAACAATCCTCCAGCACACACGACTCTGTTTCTGATCCCATACGCCTACAGGTGGTCGGGTGAGGTGGCCCTGTGTATAGGCACAGGAGTGCTCCTGATCGCTCCACAGACACTAGTCAGCACTGTTAAGGAGGCTTTTTTAAAATGGGTTGTTTTTTTTTCGTGGTAGAAGTCACATAATATAAAACACACTATTTGAACCATATTTAACTGTGCAGCTCAGGGTCACTAAGGACATTCTTGTGCACTCTCACCGTCACCCACCTCTTGACTTTTCACCTTCCTAAACTGAAGCTCTCTCCTCATTAAACATTAACTCTGCATTCCCACTCCCCGCCTCCCAGCCCCTGGCATCTACCAATGTCCTTTCTGATTCTATGAATTTGACTATTCTAGGTACCTTGTGTAAGTGGAATCAATATTTATCTGCACCTAATGTCTGTTGGAATTCATCTTTAAGGTTAACTTAATATATGTTTTAAATCTGCACCTCAGGGTGAGGACTACCTTGGTAGGAAAGAAAACAATTTATGGCTTACCTCATTACTGATCTATTCCAACAACATTCTAGTATTCTTGGAATCTGGTGGCCCCCTAGGCAACAGCCCATACATCAGGCCCTTTAACTTGGCCTCATCTGTGTTTCTGACATTCAGATTCACCTGGAAAGGATCTGAACAGGTCAATAGATCCAGTGCACTGGAGAGAGCAATTACACCATCCCCCACAGGCCCAGGAAGCTGATGGACTCCTGGCAAGCACCTGGACCTGGTCCAACCAGCATCCCCTGTGAGGGCAGTGTGGGTGGGACAGGCCTACCTAGCCTCATCCTCCTCCAGCAGGCTCAGACTGGCGAGTTTATGAGTCTCTTTCACAAGGACAGAGATGGGAGGCTTTGAACATGCGAACGTAACAGCGTTTAAGCCTTCATGTAACTGTGTCACAAACACTGGCATTTTATCTGACACGTCCTGTCTTTTTCTAATGTGAGGAGTAGCACTTTTTTCTAACAAAAGCTTTCTTTGATCTTATGCATTTCAAAATCCCAGATCTCACTGTAACTCCCACTTGCTGCCAACCCATTCTTCTCCGGTGGAAGCCCACTCCTCCCACCTCAAAATTGCTAGAAGAAAGTGTGCATGCTAAGTCACTTTAGTCGTGTCCAATTCTTTGCGACCCCATGGACTGTAGCCCGCCAGGCTCCTCTCTCCGTGGGATTCTCCAGGCAAGAATACTGGAATGAGTCACCATGCCGTCCTACAGGGAATCTTCCTGACTCAGGGATTGAACCTGCGTCTCAGGTTCTCTATCAGTAGCACCACCTACGAAGCCTGCCAGAACAAAGCGTGCCACTCAAGCAAGAAGAAGGGTTAATGTGTAGCAGGAAAGCAGGCCAGGCAGTCCCTCCCTCTCTGATGCCTGATCCACAGAAGGGGCCTCTCTGAGACGCCTTGTTTTGATACTTTTGTCAAGGTGTTCAGGCCTGACAACAGCATCAAAATGGAAGAGGAGACTGGGCAGTCAAGGCTTCATTGGTCTGAGGTATAAGCTCCCCTGGAGACTGCAACAGGCTATGTGGCTTAGTTTTATAGGGTGTATATGTATGTGTGTGTGTTTTATACATATATATGTGTAGTTTTACAGGTTTTATATATATATATAATACATATACACATGTAGTTTTATAGGTACAACAGAACCAGAGCAGAGGTGGATTTTAGCTAATGAGGCTTAGGTTTCTGGGCCCTCATTCACATGTACTCTTCCTCACATCATATGCTTTTGTAACATTTTCAAAAGTAAGACGCTAGTCACAGTTGTTTTGGGTGATTTCTACTCACCGTCACACTTTCCCTGAAGTTGAGTGGGGATGGAACGGCCCTGGGCATGTCCGGGGCAGGCTAAGGGCAATGCTCTGGGAACACATGCAGCATGGGCACGTGGCTGCAGTTGTGGATGCAGAGCCGGGTGCTGCTAGCTGCCCAGCCTGGATGCCGCTCCAGGAAGCCCCTCCGCCGGCTCGCCCACCGTCCCGACAGGCCTGCCTGTTGCCACATCACCGCGCCCCGTGGCGTCCAGCACAGGCTAAAGGAGGGGACAGAGGTCTGAAATGGGTGAAGGCAGAGCTTAACTGATGGAGAATCCCTCCAAATATAAAACTTCCATGAAAAACATCTTGACAGAGGTTTTCTTGACAACAATCCTTGACTTAGTTGTGAAGATGAAACTTTTCTCTATTATCATAATAAAAAGCAAATTTTGATCACCAGTGCTAGAGGAATGATCTTTCTACTCTTTACATTTAAAATGACATTACAAAATCATTGTTCTTACAGTTCTGGATGTTCTAAGTCCAAAATCAGTGCCACTGAGCTAAAATCAAGGTGTCGCCAGACTGTTCCCTTCAGGAGGGTCTCCCTTGTCTTTTCTAGATGCCACACACACTCTTGGTCTCTTCTTCCATCTTCAAAGCTGGCAGCACTGACCTCTTTTCCATCATCACATCTCTTTCTTTGAATAAACCCAAAAAAATCTTTTGAGGACTCAGGTGATTAGACAGAGCCCACCTGGGTAATTCCCCATCTCAAGGGCTGTACCCTCAATCACAGCCGCAGAGACCCTTGTGCCATGGAAGGAAGCATATTTACGTGTTCCAGGGATCAGGACACAGATGTCTTTGGGTTAGGGTATCCCACAAGGAGACAATCAAAGATACCATAAAGGAGTGTCAGACAATTAATTAAAATGTTACGCTATCTTTCCAGATTTCATGATGTTTGCTACTATCCTTTTTAATATTTGTAATTTATTGTGATTTCTCTTCTCATTCTTTCTCACAAATACATATTTTCTTGATACCTAACTACACATCTGCAACTCTGCATTATGTTTTTTTTAATTTAATTTTATTTAACTTTACAATATTGTATTGGTTTTGCCATATATCAAAATGAATCCGCCACAGGTATACATGTGTTCCCCATCCTGAACCCTCCTCCCTCCTCCCTCCCCATACCATACCTCTGGGTCATCCTAGTGCACCAGCCCCAAGCATCCAGTATCGTGCATAGAACCTGGACTGGCGACTCGTTTCATATATGATATTATACATATTTCAATGCCATTCTCCCAAATCATCCCACCCTCTCCCTCTCCCACAGAGTCCAAAAGACTGTTCTATACATCAGTATCTCTTTTGCTGTCTCGTAGGCAATGGCAAGCCACTCCAGTACTCTTGCCTAGAAAATCCCATGGATGGAGGAGCCTGGTAGGCTCCTCCATGGGGTTGCTATGAGTCGGACGCGACTGAGTGACTTCACTTTCACTTTTCACTTTCATGCATTGGAGAAGGAAATGGCAACCCACTCCAGTGTTCTTGCCTGGAGAATCCCAGGGACGGCAGAGCGTGGTGGACTGCTGTCTATGGGGTTGCACAGAGTCGGACATGACTGAAGCAACTTAGCAGCAGCAGCAGCATACAGGGTTATTGTTACCATCTTTCTAAATTCCATATATATGCGTTAGTATACTGTATTGGTGTTTTTCTTTCTGGCTTACTTACTTCACTCTGTATAATAGGTTCCAGTTTCTTCAACCTCATTAGAACTGATTCAAATGTATTCTTTTTAATGGCTGAGTAATACTCCATTGTGTATATGTACCACAGCTTTCTTATCCATTCATCTGCTGATGGACATCTAGGTTGTTTCCATGTCCTGGCTATTATAAACAG
>NW_011494787.1:10739992-10754063 GCF_000754665.1 Bison bison bison
TTGATCTATATTTCTGTCTTTGTGCCAGTACCATACTGTCTTGATGACTGTGGCTTTGTAGTAGAGCCTGAAGTCAGGCAGGTTGATTCCTCCAGTTCCATTCTTCTTTCTCAAGATAGCTTTGGCTATTCGAGGTTTTTTGTATTTCCATACAAGTTGTGAAATTATTTGTTCTAGCTCTGTGAAGAATATTGTTGGTAGCTTGATAGGGATTGCATTGAATCTATAAATTGCCTTGGGTAGTATAGTCATTTTCACTATATTGATTCTTCCAATCCATGAACATGGTATATTTCTCCATCTATTAGTGTCCTCTTTGATTTCTTTCACCAGTGTTTTATAGTTTTCTATATATAGGTCTTTAGTTTCTTTATATTTTATTCTTTTTGTTGCAATGGTGAATGGAATTGTTTCCTTAATTTCTCTTTCTATTTTCTCATTATTAGTGTATAGGAATGCAAGGGATTTCTGTATGTTGATTTTATACCCTGCAACTTTACTATATTCATTGATTAGTTCTAGTAACTTTCTGGTGAAGTCTTTAGGGTTTTCTATGTAGAGGATCATGACATCTGCAAACAGTGAGAGTTTTACTTCTTCTTTTCCAATTTGGATTCCTTTTATTTCTTTTTCTGCTCTGATTGCTGTGGCCAAAACTTCCAAAACTATGTTGAATAGTAATGGTGAAAGTGGGCACCCTTAAACCTGACAAAGATGCCACAAAAAAAGAAAACTACAGGCCAATATCACTGATGAACATAGATGCAAAAATCCTTAACAAAATTCTAGCAATCAGAATCCAACAACACATTAAAAAGATCATATACCATGACCAAGTGGGCTTTATCCCAGGAATGCAAGGATTTTTCAATATCTGCAAATCAATCAATGTAATACACCACATTAACAAATTGAAAAATAAAAACCATACGATTATCTCAATAGATGCAGAGAAAGCCTTGGACAAAATTCAACATCCATTTATGATAAAAACTCTCCAGAAAGCAGGAATAGAAGGAACATACCTCAACATAATAAAAGCTATATATGACAAACCCACAGCAAACATTATCCTCAATGGTGAAAAATTGAATGCATTCTGTTTTATAAAGAAAATTCCCACAATTGTATAAGCCTCAGACCCCACATAAGCTGATTCATGGCACCTCTACTCACCTGACTTAAATTAAAACTTGATGAAATCTCTCCCATGGCCAGCTGGAGAGAATCTGCAGCTGGCCAGGGTGGGTGACCCGTGGGCTCACGGGCCAGCAGGAAGGCCAGGGAGTGCCAACTGGGGCTGACCAGTGTCTCAGAGTGACCCGCTTTCCATCTGTGCCCTGGAGAGTCACCTCCCGAAGCAGATGCAGCATGTGGACACTCCCCAAGACAGGGGTCCCCAGCCTCCAGGATCTAATACCTGATGCTCTGCGGTGGAGCTGATACAGTAATAATAGAAACCAAGTGCACAATGAATGTGATGCACTCGAATCACCCTGAAACCATCCCCTCCACCTCACCCCCCACCCCTGGTCCTTGGAAAAACTGTCTTCCACGAAAACAAACCCTGGAAAGGTTGGGAACCGCTGCCTTAAGGGTTGCCCAGAATGACAGATAGGGTCTGGGGGTGAGGAGAGGGTGGGCCAGGCACAGAGGGACTCACGGGCCTCTGAACTGCTACCCTGGGAACAGCATAAATCTCCTGCTTGACAAATGTTAGGATTCTCCTGGGTTCAGAGTTAGCTATTTCTCCCTTGTTATGGCTAAAACTCTGCAGTTGGTGTGATTTTCTCTCTGGGGTTCTTTTTGGGGCTCAGCATGAACCAGTGGCCCCTATGCCTTTCTCGAGCTCCCTTATGAAACGCACCCATTACTGGCGGGTTCTCTTCCACTGTCGTTCATCTGCCCTCTTCATCTCCTAATCTGCCTCCACTCCTCCACTGGAGACATGCTCACGGCCGGGACCCTTGCTCTGGCTTCAGTTTCTTTCACTCCACTCTCGACTCTTTCCAAATCACAGCTCCCCATTCTCACTTCCTCGGTGATTATCTTTGTGTCTCTCAAGCACATTCCAACACCCTGACGAGGGCTCCTCTCCCGCTCTAGTTAGGATTCCTCCTTCTTGTACATCTCTGCTAAACGTCAAAACCCTGGACCTCCTACTGGGCATCTTTCTTGCTCATCAAGATGACCAAGGGCCACATCAATACCTTATTTCTGGCCTTCTGGCCCAAATATAGCCACAGCACCACTCACATTGTCTCCATGTGACTCCAGAGTCACTAGGTAATGGCTTCCCACCTTCCTCCTCAGCCCCAGGCAAAGCCTTCCAGCAGCTTCTGGTCCTTCCCTTTCACACGTTCCTTCTGCGGCTGAGGAGCACTCATGTCATGGTTTTCTCTAATGTCTTCTAATCTGGAGTCATGATCAGCCACCTATCCTGTATCACTGGCCATCTCAGATCGTTTTAACATTGGAGCTGGGGGGTGCTGCATCTCACAGCTTAACCCAGAGGATCAGGAAATCCCAGGTCCTGAAGCAGAGTCTCAATCAGCTAATTTCAGAACCTGAAATTTCCGGGTGCTCTCACAGCACCAGGCTCCCTTTGTGAGCCTCCTGTAACCCATCGTCCTTCTCTGTTGGTCCCAGTTCACCCTGGATTCCACCCAGTTCCCATCCTCCAGGCTGCTTCTGCTGTCCTCTCCTTGCTCCCCTGTCACCTGCAAGCCCTGTGCTGCTCCCCTCGTTCCCCACTCCAGGGATTCTGGCTCCTTCTACAGCAGAAACAAGTCATGTGTTCTTTAGAATGTCCCTCTTTATCCCCTGGTCTCTGGACACACCACTCTCCTACCTTTCTCCCCAAGTTCAAATCTGTCTCCCTGAATAGCCTGCTCTCCACTCTGGGGGTCCCTCTGGGCTGGCTTCTGAGTGACATGCGTCTCCACAGATCCTCCTTCATTCTCTCCCTGCTGGATCAGCCTGTGGATAGACACAGGTCAGCTGGTAACATGCCCAGAACAGCACAGTCTCCTGTTCCTTTTCCTTCTTGCCAAAGGCCATGTAGACCTTTTCCATTTTATTTATGGGGCTCCTGAGCACCAGAGAAGTGAGCTGAGTAGAGAAAGTGAGTCAAAGGTCAGTGGCAGGGGCTAGGCCATCTTGACAATGAGAGAGGGACAGTACCTGCCACATCTTGTGCCCCAGGGAGCAAAATCCAAAGTCCTCTGACCTTCAGATGGTGGGACAGCTGGGTCCTATTTGCTTACACTCAGTCATCCCCGTGTGTACACCCATGTATGTCATTCCCTTCTTCCTAATTTAACAGTGACCTGCAGACCTCAGCAAATGAAGCAACTGTATTCTTTATGTCAGCCTGGTCAGGCCATGCTCCACGCACAGAGGACTGAGCCTTCAGCAATCTCAACAATTTCCTAGGCAGCACACTGGGGAACCAGCCTGAATGTGCAGACCACACCAAAGCTCTCCAAAGATCCCTCCCTGAAGCTGGTTTTTCTAAGGGCTTAATTAAGACCCTGGCGGCTGAGAAAAAAAGGAAAAGGCTCTAATGTATACAGTGACAAAAATATTAATACAAAGGCTGAGAACCAATGAGTCCACCTCAACCCCGGAAAAAATGCAGGTGCTTTTAGTGGTATGGCCATCTGCTCACATGAACCTCTGCTTAGAAAGAGAAGGATCTGGGATACAGATGGAGCTTCCCTGGAACTGGTCAAGAGACAGTGGGTGGACACATGCTCCTCTGACTGCGAGAGGGAGGACCCGCAGCTCTCCAGAGGGTGCGGGACCAGAAGCCTCTGGATGTGGTTGGAGTGGCAGCAAAGTTTTTGGTCCCTTTCTAATCAGCTTTGAGATGGCAAGACCTGAGCATCTCAGGGAATCGCCTTTTGCCCAAGAACAGAGAGCTACCTCAAAGGGATTCCATGACATGGAGGACCTGCCTAGGAACAAGTCTGCACAGAAAGTGGGTTTAACAAATGGCTCACCTGTTCAGACACACACCTTGAGAAGGATGCAGCAGGATGCTGATTTAAGAACACAGGCTCTGGAGTCAGGCTGACCTGAGTTCAAATTCTGGCTCCACCTCCTTCTAGCTAAGCAATGTCAACTCATCACTCATGCTAAGAGTGGGTGAGGATGTGTGCACCCAGGGCAGCAAGCCCTAGTCATGTATAATTTATTAATTTATTCAATCAGTTATTGATGGCTTTTCCTTGCTGAGAATTTAATTTATCCCTTCTTTGGTATATTTAGCCTAAATACTGCATTTTACAATTAATTATTTTTGCAAAGACCTCACTAAAGGAATGTTTTACTTTCAGGGAATACAAGAGTTGATCATTTCAATCCTCTGCTAGAGTTCACACGTTCACAGGCAGCAAGGAGCAGATGCGAACCTCAGAGTAAATACAGCTAGACTGGATGGAGGCTGCATAGATAACTGGTCTTATTAAACTCACATGAAAGAGCGATGTGGCTGGCACATGCCGTCACCTAGCCGCTGTCATTTTCCTGTCCACGCAGTGTCATTCTATAAGGAGGACTGATGTGAGAGTGGAACAGGAACAAGTTGGGGGTGTCAGCTGGCACCCTGTTCACCGCAGTTCAGACCTCCATCTAACAAAGCTCCAGGCGACCTGCTTCCACAATCTCTTGCCAAATGACAAACCTCCCCCAAATTTACCAATTAAACCAACCACCATTTTACTTTCCGTCGTGCTGCTGTGGTTTGGCGGGGCTCTGCTGGGAGTTCTTCCACTCTACATGACACAGGTGGATGCTAAGCTGGGCTGGGACATCTGAGACTGCTCACTCACATGCCCAGAGCCTGATGGGGACAGCTGGCAGGAGGGATGGGGACAGCTCGCAGGCGGGGCAATGGGCCTCCGTCATCCGGGCCATCCCAGATGGTCATCCCCTTCATGTGGACTCAGTGCATGGCTTCAGGGTAGACAAACTTTCTCACGTGGTGGTTAAGGCTCTCCAAAGGGCAAAAGCAGAAACAGCCAGACCTTCCTATGACTTAGGCCCAGAACTGGCACTGTGTCACTTCCACTATTCTTATTGGTTTAAGCAAGTCACAGACCATCCCTGGTTCATCCTGAGAGGGACTATACCAGGGTATGAAAGTGAGAGGTGTGTTTTATTGGGGACCGTCTTTGGAGAAAACACCTGTTACAGGTGCCCTAAACGGGGCTTTATAACAATATGAGAGAATGAACTACAGAATGTACTAGATCTGCTTATTTAACTTGGGCCAAACAAAGCAAAAGTTACACCAAAAGTTCTATGGAGGGAGATCCTGGTGTTAATTCTAACGTCACCTCATTAGGGAGTTGGGGAATGCATTGATCAGACACAGATTAAGTGTATCTCTCTCTTCTGTCCTTTTGGAAACAGTTCTTTCATCCCCCTGATGTGCCTCTACTGAGCTTCTGTTGTGGCACATGCATTGTGTCATAATTGTCACACCCCTTCTTAGGAAGGGCACTTACACCAGTGGCCGAGGGACTGCCACCTGTCTCCTACTCCAAAGTTGCTGATTTATGTGCAGAATACCTGCCACTGTCTCTGCAGCCCCAAGTTCTGCTATGCCTAATGGCTCCTGAATGACGCTGAAAACCTCCTCCAATATCTTACTTATAAAATTTTCTCTTCCTGTAAAGCTCTTTGATTTGGGAACATTTTTGCATCTGTGGAGCAGTTAGAGTGTTTCATAGCAGACCCTGGAGTTCTGCCAAAAGAGTGACTTTCAGCTTCTGGAGAATCTGAAAAAAGACCAACATAACAGAGTATCTGGTGTGTGCAAGATGCTCAACACATGTTTGCTGTTGTGATAACTGTTATGATGAATAAATCTTTTGCAAAGGACCTAGAGTTATCTTTTGCAAAGGACCTAGAACACTGAGTTTTAATAATTCTTAGTAATGATTTTAGTATCTTTCTGCCTCATCCCTTTAAAAAATTATGGATGTTTATGTGTTTATCGAGGTATAACTGACATAAGTTTACACTAGTTTCAGATGTAGAATGTAATAATTCTGTACTTGTACATATTGTGAAATTATCACCACAGTCAGTGCAGTTAATATCCATCACCATCCCTAATTCCCTAGCACTAATCCTGAACCTTAGGTAGCCCCAGGTATCTGTTGAAACCATTTGTCTCTTTTAATGAGAATGTTTAATATACATTAAACCCCCTGAAAAACACGGGGGCTAGGGGCACTGATGTGCACAGTCAAAAATCCGTTTATAACTTTTGACTCCCCCACAACTGCATTACTGAGTCTGCTGTTGACCAGAAGATTTACCAATAACAACAGTTGATCAACACATGTTTTGTATGTTATATGTATCAGTCTTACAATAAAGTATCTCACAATAATGTAGACTAAAGAAAAGAAAATGTTATTAGTAAAATCATAAGAGAAAATAAATTTATAGCACTGTATTGTATGGATACTGTAAGTTTCCATCATCTGCTTACAAGATGAATTATTGATCAGTACCTACATCATTATGATATAGATGTTATACATATTACTAACAGTAGATTAAAAATGAAAAGATAATGTGAAAAAGAAATTCATATTTATTTATAGGTATAATGATTCATGCATTGATAAGAAAGAAACAGCAATACAACTGCTTTATGGTTGTCTAATGCAAGTGAAAGGGTTGTTTCACAGAGCCTGGACTATACACTAAATGAATCATCATTTGGTTTTTGTGGCAAACACATTATTGAAAACACTGTGACATTTAAAAAAGTACCTATGATGACAGGATACACAATTGTTTCAATTACAAGAGAGGCATATTGTATGGGAATGTAAACAAAGTTATAAAACAGTGAGAAAACTAACACATTACTGATTTTATATTAAATACCTCTCATCTTATGCCTATGTAAGGAAGACTAATATCTATGCATGTTTTATGCATTCAGGAGATACCTTTAATTTTTTCAATATTTCTAAGCTATGTGGTTCATCTTAAGAGTTTTTCAAATTGCCACACATCTCCAAAAATTTTTCCGATACATTTACTGAAAAAAATCTCCATACAAGTGGACCAGCCAATTCAAACTTGTGCTGTTCAAGAATCAACAGCATTTACATTTAATTATCAATATATTTGCTCTTTCCATCATGCTATTTCAGTTTCTCTTCTCTCTATGGTTGAACTTTTCTTTATTCCTCCATTTTTTCCCTTTCTACGAGCTTTTAAGCTGTGCATTCTATTTCCAGACTTTTAGAGGTTGCCTAGAAATCTTATGCAGGAGATGCAGGTTCATTCCCTGGGTTGGGAAGATCCCCTGGAGAAAGGAATGGCTACCTGCTCCAGCATTCTTGCTTGGAGAATTCCACGGACAGAGGAGCCTGGTGGGCTACAGTCTATGGAGTCGCAAAGAGTTGGACATGATCGAGCGACTAAAAAGCTTCAGAAATCTTAACCGGCACACTTTACTAATTAAAATCTGATTTATTATCTTTCTCCTCCCTCAACAATATTGAACCTTAAAAAACTTTCATTGTGATCATCCATCTTCTGACTTACATGCTTTTGCATATTTTAGTTGTGTTTTGCTTTTCTTTTTAACTCCCAAGCATTTTTATAATTGGTTTTTATAGCTGTTTGTTCAGATTTTATGGTCAATTTTTATTCATTTTACAAATCTGATTGGTCAGTTGTTTCACAGGCTTTTTCTCTTTCTTTGATTGTCAGCCTCTTCTACTATTTATTTAAACATTCTTTGCTTGATAATTCAGGCATCTTTGCAGGTCTAATCCTGCTGTAAGTGTTTTCCCTGTCTCCTGCTCATAGTGCCATGTTAGCTTTTTATTCATGATTATGAGTTTTTGCTCATATTCCTTGAAAATTACTTGTGTGATTCTTGTGTCTAGGTGGAAGGTGAGTTCCTCTACAGGGTGGGGTGAGGGGTGGGGAGGATTAATTCTGCTTCTGTGGATGTCTAGGAGCACTAACAACCTACAATGAAATTCTTTGTGGGTTTTCTGGACATGCAAAGTATATACATTTTTTCCTGCAAGCCTGTATGAGGTCAGAATTATAATTCAAAAAATCAGAAAAAATTTCCACATACCTGGTCAGTTCAAGTTTCCAGTCAGTCTATTTTATTTGCAGTTTTCTGAAGGGTCAGGGTCATGGAACAGATTCATTTCTAATTCATTCTTATATGTGAAATGGTCAGCTGTCATCTGTTACACTGTTAAAAACAGAAATTTGTGTGTTGAAATGTTGTGTGGTGGCCTAGAGAGTCTTTGGGGAAGAACAGTGGATAGGACAGTTTCCAGTGTCTGCCCACCCTCCTCTATGCCTACTCCCAGGTAGAATTAAAGTTATACCCTCCAGGTGAAAATTGGGGAGGACATCTAGAGTACAGCTTTATGAATGGGTTCGAGTTCTTTACTCATTTACCCCTCAGCTTGACTGGGACCTGGGTATTCTCTCTCTGCATTGTGAGCCTGGCTCCTCTCTCTCTCCTCATCTGCTTATTTACTCAATTGAAAACAGGTTTTCTGCTCAGCCTTTCCAGTTCTCTCTGGGAATTTGGGCCACAATGTACCCAAGGGGCCAGCTCTTTGGGTCTCCTCAGTTCCAGAGCAAGTGTTCTGTCCCATGGACTGCCCTGCGTTCAGGTCTGTGACCAGCTCATGGCCTCCTAATCTGAGACTATCCAAGTATTCATTCTTTGGTCCAACCCAGAGCCTCCTTTCTCTTTTCTTCTCATTTCTTCCTCTAACTTTTCTCTCTCCGTGTTCTTCATCCATGTGCTTTACTCCAGGGCCCTATTATTGAACACAAATATCACAGTAACATCTTTCTGTCTAACTCTAGTCCTCCTTCCCCATTTCTTCTATGGAACGTCAGGTCTTGTGTCCACAAAACCCACATGAGTGATGCACACTGCGGCTTCAGCACACCCCTGTCCAGGGTTCTCATTCCCTGCGGTGTTCTCACTTCTAGTCCAAGAGGCTTAGAAGCAAAGCTGGAGGTGGGCCGTGAAGAAGAGTGGAACCATGCTGACCTCATGCACCGTGGAGAAGCTGACTCTGCATCCACAAATCCCATCGTTGGCGCAGACGAGGAAGAAGAGGGTCCCCAGATTTGCCGTGTGTGTGGGGACAAGGCCACTGGTTATCACTTCAATGTCATGACATGTGAAGGATGCAAGGGCTTTTTCAGGTAGAGTTATCTGTCAACTTTCACCCACCTGCTGCCTCTGATAAAATGGGTCCCATCTAACTGGGGCTCTGCCACTAGCTCCCTGGGCACTGTCTCAGGACCTCAGCTTCAGAGGCCCAGGTTCAGAGAGTGGGCTGGTGGCCCATCCAAAGGCCTCCGAATTAGTCTCAGGAGAATCATTAGCATCTGAGAGGAAATCATCATTTTCTATTCTCCCACTCTACTCAGGAAAGGCCCCTTTCCATTAAGATCTCCCTTTGTTTCTCCGTGTGCTCTTGAATAAAATAGCAAATACAGCAAACGAGTCAGTAAAAGAGGAGAAAGAATTTGAAAATCCACAAAATTCAAGAGTTCAAATCACTCTTAAGGAGTGGTGTTAAGTATAGAATGGCATAAAATAAGCGAAGAATATGACACACCAGCTCACCTAGAAACAGAGATCCAAAATATTAGGGACTAAAAAGTCCCAGTTCATAGCAAGACACGCCCAAACAGAAAGGTCACGTTGTTCAGCTGAAGAAAGAACAATGACACCGCTCAGTGCAGGCTCAGACCAAGAGGAAGAGAAGCCAACCAGGAAAGAAGGGAGGGCCAGGTGTGTGAGGCCAGCTCCCAAGCAGGGGCACACTTGGGCCCCTCGTGCATTCTGAGGACAGCCAGCTGACTTGACCTCTGCAGCGTTCCTCCTGATGGCTGGACATTTAAATGGAAATGGACCCCTGCACCAAGGTCCAGCTTGCAGTCCCATCAAAGCTGGGCCGCCAGACAGCTGGGTGCAGGGGAGAACCCACAGTGGGGTGTCCAGGCCAGGAGGAGTCCAGTAATGCACTGCAGCAGCCCAGGACCCACCCACCCCTGCCCCCACTCCCGACCAGAGTGAAGAAACCCTGGTTTAGGAGCCGATGTGGTCAAGTTTGAGGTCAGCTCAGGAAGCCCTCATGCTCTAGGGAGAAATGAACATCCGTGTGGGACGCTGTCAGCCTGTGCACAGCTACAAGCAACAACTCTCCACTCACGGTGCTGAACAACAAGGAGAACATGTCACCTCTCACATCGAGAAGTCTGAGGCCTTCAAGGGGTTGGTGAGCCCAGCAGTCAGTCCTTCTTCCTCTTCTGCCATCAGAGAGTGGCTACCCTGCCTGCTCCACTGAGGACAGCAAAGTGCCAGGGGTTCAGGCTGGGAGCCACAGGGCTCAGCTGAGGAATAGAAAGGCCCCTCTTGTCCTCTAAGAGCAAAGAAATCTTTCCCAGAAGACCCTTCAATTCACATCACCTAGACCAGGGCCCCAGCCAACTTTTCACTAGCAAAGAGTCCCAGACAGATCCCTGAGCTGGGAATCCACCAATGAGGCTGCACGGAGGAGGAAGCGTGCCTGAACCAGACCTGGATTCTCCCTGCGGCTCGCTGTAGGGGTCAGAGCTTGGATCCTGGTATCAGGCAGACCTGAATTCAAACTTCAGCCTGTCCTCTACCTCAAGGACAGCGAGCGCTCTGTCTTCTCACAGACTCCATTTCCTCATCTGTGACAGGCAGATGACCAAATGAATTTTGTAGGGTTCTAAGAGCTAAGTTTGCAAAGCTCTGCACAATCTGTAGCCCTGCATCCAATCCACAGAATGGCTGATAAACGTGGGCTCCTTCCCTCAGTCACCCAGGGGTCTCTTACCCAGCAGGGGAGGGGATGGGGCCTGAGAAATACACCCCCTGGCCGTCTGGCTCCTGGTCTCAGGTCTCCTGGATCAGTCCCCAGGGCCCAATCAGTAGCCACACCTGTCCATTCTTTGTTTCCACACTGCTGGACCAGAGCCAGAGGCCAGATCCAAAGGAGAATTTGTTTCCATCTATTCAGCTGTGAAAATTCGGGACAGGGGGATAAAGTTAGGGCCCCACTGACTGGGTCTTCTGGTGAAGTGCAGGATGGCTGGGCTGTGGGGGAGAGTGTGTGCTGGGGTCTCAAGAAGGAGTTTACCACCTTGTTTCCCATCTGGCGCAGCTGTCTGGGGACACGTGGATGCAGCGCCCATACACTCCACTATTTTGGGGCTCTGAGCCTCTCTGTTCCCCTGCGGCAGTCAGCAAGGGGAAGCTTTTTTACAGTGAGGTAGAAAGTTTCCCATAGTGTACGCGGTCCTCTGGCCTCCCAATCTAGAATGGGGACTGGGGAAGGCAGGAGGCTTATGTTTCTTACACTCCCGGGGCCAGATTTCCGCCAGTCCCCTCTTCCAAGGAGAAATCCAGGAAGAAGCCACCTCCACAGAGACTTGTCCCAGCTCTCCTGGGGTTCCTGGGTGTTAGGAAGAAGAAGGGGAGAGGGTACGGGCCTCAGGGTGCTGAAGCATCCCACGAAGCAGCTCCGGTGCAGGCCCTGAGCAGTGTCCACTTCCCATGTGGATGCTGAGGACAGTCTAGTACCTGGCTCCCCTCCTCCAGCAGGCTCGGAGGCCTCTGGGCACCCACAGAAGCCTGAAGAGCCCTGGTCTGTACCTTTCCTATGAACCCCACCCAACTCAGAGGCAAAAGCAGAGCCCATAGAGGGTGTGACCAGTGTCCGTGTCAGGGGCGGACAGGAAGCCAGGGTATACAATGCGGCCTATCTTCTGCTCTCTGTCCTCTTGCAGGAGGGCCATGAAGCGCAATGCCCGGCCCCGGTGCCCCTTCCGGAAGGGCACCTGTGAGATCACCCAGAAGACCCGGCGTCAATGCCAGGCCTGCCGGCTTCGCAAGTGCCTGGAGAGCGGCATGAGGAAAGAGAGTGAGCAAAGGCTGCGCGAGCGGGCATGGGCACGTGAGCCATGGTGTGCACAAGAGCATCCGTGTGCGCATGCACACAGGGGCAGACATCAACCTGAGGTCCCCGGCCTATCCTGGAGGGACTGGAGAAGTGGGGTGTTATCGCCATTCTCTGTTCTCAGAGGCCTGATTCTCTCTGGCCAGGGTCATACTCCACTCTCCCCTCAGTTGCGCTTGTGTGATTCGCTTTGTGCCCTTCATAATTGTTTTAGCCGAATTAGGGGAGCTGAATTGGGAACGAGAAGCTGGAGACTCATGGTGTGCTTGACCTGCACCTTCTACCAGTGGCCCAGACCTAGCATCCTCGAGGAACTGTGTGCGGCCAGTGACAGAGGGTTCTTAATTCCCCTGTCCAGCTCTGGTATAATTGTGCTCCCAGGGGCTCTGAGATTAAAAAGCATGGGGGAAGGCTGGAAGTTTCCAAGGTGTATTTCGCTCCATCAGTCACAGAGGGACACAAGACCTTGGGAAGCCTTTGAGGGGCCAGGTTCCCTGGGCATTGGCAGAGAGCCTTTCCTGCAGACCAGCTCTGCCTGTTGTCCCCTCCCCAGCAGGACCCCCTCCCTCAGAGCTTTGCTCTGCACACACAAGTGGGCTCCAGAAATCCATGGATGACCTAAAGCCCCAGGCTACATAGGACGTGGCTGGAGACGATACCTCTTGCTAAGCAGCAGCCCAGCTCTCCGAGACCCAGAGATCATGGGGGACTCTCGGGAGTCTTAATGGTATCTGATACACCGGAAACAAATAATCAGGTGCACTTATGAAACAACTATTACATAGCAGCAGTCATATTAGGCGCTTCCCATGCAGTGTCTCATGCTAAGAGCAGTGTGAGGTGAGCACTGTCACTCCAGCTTACCACGAAGGAAAGAGAGGTGAAGAAGCCCATCAAGGTCATCACTACAAAGTGGCAAAGCCGTCACTGAAGCCTGGTGCCTTAAGATCCAGAAGCCGGAGCAATAACCACTGTTCCACAGAGTTGTCTTGAACCCCACGGTCACAGGCAGCACACCCGTCCTTCCCCCCAAGTGTTTCTCCAGAGGAGCCCAGAGTCTTTGAGAGCCTGGAAAAGGGCAGGATTCTTGTCACCAGTCTGTCCCCATCCCCTGCTGCCGCCTGAGTCTGCTCCTGGCTGTCCTTGCAGTGATCATGTCCGATGCAGCTGTGGAGCAGAGACGGGCCTTGATCAGGAGGAAGAAGAGAGAACGGATTGAAACTCGGCCCCTTGGAGCCAAGGGTCTGACTGAAGAGCAGCAAATGATGATCAGGGAGCTGACGACTGCTCAGATGAACACCTTTGATAGCACCTTCGTTCATTTCAAGAATTTCCGGGTATGAGGCTTTTGAGATGGCTCAGCTCCTGTGCTTGCTCCTCAGAACCCCAATCTCATTCCCAGGGATTCTCGAAGAGTGGTCCTTGGACTTTCAGGAGCAGCAGCACCACCTGGGAACTTGTTAGAAATGCAGATCCGCAGTTCACCCCTGACAGAACCTTTGAGGGCAGGGCCCAGCAGTCTGTGCTATAACCAGACCCCTCAGGTGATTCTAACTCGTGCTCAGGTCTGAGACACTCTGCTCTCTCCTTCTACAGCCTGTAGAAATGGAGTCTGAGTCAGCAATGGAGTTATGGACAGCTGAGTTGCACCAGGGTTGCTGGCATTCAGGGCTTTATGAGGACGCAGAGGGGATATGACATTTGTGAACTGGTTTTACTGATCCAGGAAACTTCAGTGACCTCAGCAATGGTAGCATTGTCTGATCCCAGTGCCCTCTTTCACCTGTGCTCACAGGTATCTCATGACCCATCCAGCTCACAGAACTGGTAGCCAGCAGGCCCCAAAGTCTGTTCTTTCCATCTCCAGCTCTCAGATCCTTTAATGAGTTTCTTGAGTGCAAGTTCAGGGACACTTGGGACACACCCCTCGATGGAGGCCCCCTCACCTTCCACCAAAGCAGGAAGCGAACCCATCTCTAACCAGGCAGGAATGTGAGGGACCGTGAAGTCAGAGACCCACAAAAGAGAGAAGAAACCAGCGCTCTGTGTGG
>NW_011494787.1:10754193-10767522 GCF_000754665.1 Bison bison bison
GGGGGTGGGGGGGGGGTTGTCCCCGCCTGCCACTGTGCATCCTCTCAGGGAGCAGCTGTGGCTGTGTGCGCCTGTCTGGGAACAGGGAAAATTCCTGTTTGGGAGAATATGTATTCTGTCTCTCCTCTCTTCTCTCCCACTTCTGCTCATGCCCCAGCTGCCAGATGTGCTCAGTAGTGGCCGCCAGATTCCAGAGCCTCTGCAGATTCAGTCCAGGGAAGAAGCTGCCAAGTGGAGGAAGATTAGGGAAGATCTGTGTTCAATGAAGCTCTCCTTGCAGCTGCGGGGGGAAGATGGGAGCGTCTGGAACTACAAGCCCCCAGCTGACAATGGCGGGAAAGAGATCTTTTCCCTGTTGCCCCACATCGCTGACGTGTCCACCTACATGTTCAAAGGCATCATCAACTTTGCCAAGGTCATCTCCTATTTCAGGTAGGACACAGGGGCTGGGTGGACGGTGTGGAAAGGAGCAGGACGTGGCCAGCAGGTTCAGAGGGTCTGGGATGGATTTCTCTGAATTTGGAGGACACTGGTGCCAAAAGACATCCCTTTACCTCTGCCCCCAGGGCACCTGGCCATGTGGGGGAGTGGAGCCCTCTGTGTGTGGCTCATTAGCTTTGTGACTGCAGCCTGCCATTTAACCTGTGGCTCAGCTGCCTCATCTGCTGCTGCTGCTGCTGCTAAGTCACTTCAGTCATGTCTGACTCTGTGTGACCCCATAGACAGCAGCCCACCAGGCTCCCCCATCCCTGGGATTCTCCAGGCAAGAACACTGGAGTGGGTTGCAATTTCCTTCTCCAATGCATGAAAGTGAAAAGTGAAAGTGAAGTCACTCAGTCGTGTTCGACTCTTAGCGACCCATGGACTGCAGCCCACCAGGCTCCTCCATCCATGGGATTTTCCAGGCAAGAGTACTGGAGTGGGGTGCCATTGCCTTCTCTGGCCTCATCTGCTAGACTGGGGCTAATGATGCCGGCCTTGCAGGGCTGTTAAGTGAAATAAGAAAACCTCTGGAAGAGCATTCAGCACATACATGTGGATGTTCAGACAGTGATGCCCCTTCTCCATTTTCCTGCCAAGGGGTGGGAGTCACAAGTTGATAGTTCAAGAGCAATGGAAGAGTTGGAAGGAAAAGCAAGGAGGCCCATAGAAGAAGAAGGCTAGGAACAATGCTGTGTTGCCAGCAGTCCACTGCTAGAGAAGGCTGAGAAGGAGGACAATGGGCTGGGACTCCCCAAACTAGGCATGTAGGCAACAACCACCAGGCAACTGGGGTGACTGGGAAGCTCTGGGCCCTACTAGTGTGGTGGCAACCACAGCCCCACAATAGGGAGCCTGTCACAGTGTGAGGCGGCATCGGGCATGTCTTCCCCGGGGTCAGGCCCACCAGGCTGGGCCTGGGCAGGTGGAAGTGAATCACACAAGGAGCCCTGACTCCATACGCTGGCAGAGGGCAGGTTCTTTTCCAGGAGCCCATGGGTTCCCCTGTGGGTGACATGCAGGACTTATTTACTGGAATGAGGGTGGTCACAGGCTGGAGTGGGGTTCAGATTGTGGCAAAGTAGGTCAAGGGAGCAGGGAGAGGGACCCACTTTCACCCATGGACCCAGCATATTCCCCTTGACCGTCCGATGACCCAGGACTTACCACCAGGGTGGGAGGGCACTCATTTCTTGTGACGATCAGCTTTGAGCACCACCCTAGGAGGCAGGTGTTACTCTCACCTTCATTCCACAGATAGAAAACAGGTTCACCGAGGTTAAGGCAGGTGCACAGGATCTCAGTTAATCAGAGAGGCTAGCTTTGGAAGCATACAGCCGTCAGAGCTGGCCCCCTGCCAGGTCCTGGGCGGGGCACTGGGGGGGACACAGAAGGAAAAGAGAAACTTTGTGACAGTTGTGGCTCAACATTGCAGATCTAAAAGAGGCTAAACTCCTGAGGAGACCAAAGCCAGGCACAGGTCCTCCTCAAGAACTCCCTCCTGGGCTTTTAGGTAGAATGCCTCCATTAGTGGGGAGTGGGGGGGCCCTTTCAGGTAGGGAGGGCTTCCCTGGTGGCTCAGATGGTAAAGAATCTACTTGCAATGCGAGTTTGATCCCTGGGTTGGGAAGATCCCCTGGAGGAGGGCATGGAAACCCACTCCAGTGTTCTTGCCTGGAGAATCCCCATGGACAGAGGGGCCTGGTGGGCTACAGTCCATGGGGTCGCAAAGAATCAGACATGACTGAGCGACTAAGCACAGCACAGCACTCAGGCGGGGAAGTCACTGTGTCAGTCTAACACAGGGCCTAGAAGCAGCCACTGTGGCTGGGCCTGTGCTCAGTGCTGGGAGTGGGCTTCAGGGCACTCAGCCTGCCTGGAGAGAAACAGTAGACATGGCTAATTCAAAACAGACAGCAGGAAGCAGACTGCCCTGCTGCATGGCACTCACGCAGGAGGCACCTGCAGAAAGACTGCACTCTGGAAAGACCTCTAGGAGGCATAGGGACTGCTTGGCCTGAAGGACTAGCAGGATTTACTTAAGTGAAGCTAAAGGGCTTCCCTGGTGCTCAGAAGTAAAGAATCTGCCTACAGTGCAGGAGACCTGTGTTTGATCCCCGGATGGGGAGGATCCCCTGGAGAAGGGAATGACTACCCACTCCAGTATTCTTACCTGCAGAATTCCATCAACAGAGGAGCCTGGCGGGCTACAGTCTATGGGGTTGCAAAAGAGACATGACTGAGCGACTAACAACATTTCACTTCAAAGGCGTAATCATTCCAAATGGGGAAACCTAGGCAGAAAGTATGAGGCTGGGGACCAGGAGCCCAGGCTGTGCAGGGAGCTGGAGGAGATGGGGCTGGGCTGTAAGGGGCCTGGACACCCAGCCACATCAGCAGTGGAGAGTCCCTGAAGATGGCAGGGGCCCAGAGGAAGATGGCAGTGAGGAGGAATCTGCTGGCTGGATTGTGAGCGGGAGAGAGTGGAGGCAATTCGAAGGCTACTGCAATTGTGCTCAGGGGCAGGAGCCCATCCCACGTCCTCTCTTCGCCACCCCCACCCTGATTCAGAATTACAGGAGTGGGTGCCGCCCTGCGGCAGCTTCCATGGAAGCCAGCATCCCCTCCTTATCCTTGCTGCCAGGGACCTGCCCATAGAGGACCAGATCTCCCTGCTGAAGGGGGCCGCCTTTGAGTTGTGCCAGCTGAGATTCAACACGGTGTTCAATGCAGAGACCAGGACCTGGGAGTGCGGTCGGCTGTCCTACTGTGTGGAAGACCCTGCAGGTGCCTGAGAGATTCCTGTCTGTCCTGGCAGAGGGTGGGAAAACATCCATGGAGGGAGGAGAGGAGCCATGCCAGGATTGGCGGGTCCTAGGATCGCAGTGCAGAAGATTGGGCCATGGGAAAGGGGGCCTTGGTGAGGGAGATCTGGGTCCTGGGTCAGCTTCCTGAGAAGTGGACCCTCCAGCCTGCACCCACCCACAGGTGGCTTCCAGCAGCTTCTCCTGGAGCCTGTGCTGAAATTCCACTATATGCTGAAGAAGCTGCAGCTGCATAAGGAGGAGTATGTGCTTATGCAGGCCATCTCCCTGTTCTCTCCAGGTGAGAGCTGCACCTGCCTTGCCTGGCTTCCCCTTGCCCTTGCTTGTTTCCCCAGGCTTGCTCACACCCCATCAGCTTCAGCCAAGGGCGGGGGCAGCATTCCTTCCTTTGCTTTCCCCAGGGAAGGTTCCCGACTGATGGCCCTGCCCTCCACTCACTGCTCAGCCAGGATGGGGACTACAGCTGTTTGCTCCCAGGCTTAGAGGGGTGATGCAAAGCCCTCTGGTCAACCCCCTCACCTCCTTGCCTGGGAATACTTGGTTCTGGAAGGTGGTTGGCTAGCCATTTGTCCCCTCTGGGATGGACCAAGCCTGTCTTGGCCCCCGTGGCCTTCCCCTCCCCACCAGACCGCCCAGGTGTGGTGCAGCGCCTCGTGGTAGACCAGCTACAGGAACAGTTCGCCATGACCCTGAAGGCCTACATCGAGTTCAACCGGCCCCAGCCCGCCCACAGGTGAGCAGCAAGCAGGGAGGGTGTGAGGGGGTATGAGCCCTGCCCCCAGGGCCCTGCTTGTCCTGAGGCAGCCTCTGATTACCAGGGCTTTGGGCCGCTGTTTTGTGGCCTTCATTGAGGTCTCCTGCCCAGTCAACTAGAACTATTTGTTGAGAAGAGCCAGCCCTGGTGCCAAGCAGTTTACATGCACGTCATATTTAATCCTGAAAACAGCCCCATGCAGCAAGTGCTACCATATCCTGCCAGGGACTGGAGGCTCAGGGTGTCTGACCCCGGGGCCCGCAGCCAGACAGGTGGGGTTGGAGGTAGGTCCTTGCTGGCCAAGTCTACAGCCCACACCCTGGAGCACTAACTGCCTAACCACCTCCCAGGACAAACTCCATGTAACAGGGGAGGAAACTCCTTGGTCCTGGTCACCTAAGGGAGGAGGGCTGCTTGTTTAGGGCTTGGCCAGGCAGGAGCTCCCACCCCATTCACTGGGCACCAGCAGCCCTTGTGACCTGGTGCCAAGCCTGGGCCATGACCAGGGAAGGCCAGTGCTGGGTGTGCTTGTGCGAATGTAAAACTTCGGGTCCTTACTTGGCCTGCTGCAGCTGGCTTTTGAGCTTGGCTTCACGGGATGCTGGGTGTCTTGCTTTGCTCAGTCCTCCCCTGTATGGAGCCAGGAGGCATCGTGGGGAACCTGAGGCATGAGGTGTGTCTCAGACACTGGATCCCAGGCTAGATCCAGGGAGGGATTGCTGCCTGCAGCCCCTGCCTCCACAGCTTCTCCCCTTGGTCCTGACGCTCATTCATTAGCTATGGCAGTGATGATCCCCCCAAACTGACCTGTTCATGCCGTGTCTGGAATGCCTGGTTTCCCCACGATGTCCCTGTGTGCGGAGACTGAAGCCCAGAGGAGGAGATGTGGGTGGGGAGAGTGGTCCACACCTCAAGGGTGCCAGGCTGCTCTGCCCCCTTGTCCACAGACTGCCGTGGAAGCTTAAGGAATTCAGCCGAGCCTTGTCTCTTGGCTTACCTAAGAGGTCCTGAGATGAAAACCCTCAAACGTGTGCAGTTTCAGAGGGGCTCCAGCTTTGGCGGGTGGGGGCAGGGCGGGCTGTTCCGCCAACTGTTCCTCTGACTGGCCGGCAGGTTCTTGTTCCTGAAGATCATGGCCATACTCACCGAGCTCCGCAGCCTCAGCGCCGAGCACACCCAGCAGCTACTGCGCATCCACGATGTTCACCCCTTTGCCACCCCACTCATGCAGGAGCTCTTCAGCACCACAAATGGCTGACTGGCTGCCTCAGGGAAGCCAGAGCCGGGGCCCTCGGAGCCGAAGCCACCGTTCCTGGGGCTGGACAGATGGACGCTGACAGTGCCCAACAGGTCCTGCCTCCCCAGGGGTCTCACAGAGACAGCCGTTATGATGGCGGGCTAGCATTCCTCAGCACCCAGCTAGGTCTGTGGAGAGCCAAGCCCAAGTGCCTTACATGGAGAGGTCAGGCCCTAGAGAGGTCAGGCCCTAGGTCAGGCCCTTAGAGAGGTAAGGCACCCCTCTCCCCTTAGAAGAGGCCCTGGGTCTGGGCATCTAGTGTCATGGTGGGAGAAGGGATAGGACACCTGGGGCTGGGGCATCTGAGGGTCTGTGCCCACACCCAAGTTTATTAGCTGCTTGGTTTTTTTCACTGCTTCATCTGCTACCCCTCCTTTCCCACTTGCCAGCCATTCCCAACCCACAACCTCCAGTCCCAAGTTGCTCTGTGAGTTCCAGGCCTGTGTGTGCTAATGCAGGTGCATTAGAGTTGAGGGAGTCCTTTAGAGAGAGGCCAGAAGGCCTGCACCGAGGGTCACAAGCTTGTCATAACCTCTTCTGTGTATTCTTCCCTCATTCTGTCTCCATTCATGGAAACACATCATTACACACTGACAATAAGCTACCTGCTGTGGGGAGTACACGCTGACTCAGACATGGATCCTGGCCTTCATGGGGGTATGTGACTTGATGCAGGTCAGCTTCACAACCGAACTGGGGCTGGTTCCTCCTGAGACTGGAACATGGAGGACTCCATGGTGGGGCTATATGGATGGCAGTTAATAAATGCGTTCCTGTTTACACATCCGTTTTCAAAGCTGAAGAGTATGACAGCCTTTCCTTTATAACCATTTTGAATAAAAATGTTTCTGCATTTTTCACAAATTACGGGCATCCCATACCTAAGAACCAGGCTTATCACCTATGATCCTATGGTTAATGTCAAATCAAGGCAAGAGGACTTAAATAATTAACTTTTGGTTAGAGATTTAAACTTTTTTGGCCTTCCTTTCTGGGGGAAAAAGAAATGTGGGGATGGTGAAAGAGAAGTAGATTTGTACATATTTCTATTTTTATAATACATATTTTGCTATTGCCCTTACACATCTGAAGACTTTTGGTGTGAGAACATAAAAAATGCATTATTTAACTTGGCTTGTTCATAAAAATAATTATTCCACATAAAAACTTTACATATCATTCAAAGTGTAGTAATTTTAAATGACTAATATTTTTATGCAAACAAAGCTACAAGTTAACTGAATTTTAAGGAACAGATATTCACTTTTACCATTTTTCAAGAAGGTCACACTTGGAGAACTTAAGTCATTGAGACTATACATCAAAGCAAACAAACATATTCTCTGTCACCCCTCCAGATTCCCCAGCCTCTTCTGCATCAAGGGGACGTAGAACACACTACTTTTTAGAAAAGAATCTGGGGGAAGAGGAGTTCTTTCCAAACACATTGCAGATTTTGCCCCCAGTAATTGTGTCTAATTATACTCATTTAGAAATATAAACATATTCCTGTACCATATACATCTCTTCTTTCCCATTGACATAATTTTGAGTGTGCTATTCACTCGAGTCTGAAATGGTTGTTAAGTGTGGACTACGGTAAGGTAAGAGCAGGGTGATTAAGGTGGGATGTAGAAACATCCATCTCCCAGTATTGATTTTAAAAACACCCAGGTAGTTTCACAAACATTGAATTGATATGTATGTATGGATTACACATATTATAAAAACTAAGTGTAGTCCAAGTGCAGTTAAGGTTCAAGGTTAGGTGCACCGAAGAGCTCACACAGGAGTCTTCCTTTCAGCAGCTTTGTGGATGTCCAGTTTATAGGGCTAAGAGCCAAAGTCAACTTTCCTACTCTCAAATGTTTGAATTTCCCTGTTACTCCCTTCACTGAGCTCTTGAGCAGTAGAACTTAGCATCAGTTTCTAGGCATCCCTGAGACCCCCATTCTTTTTCTAGGTCTTGCCTCAGTCAGGTGAGGATGGGGTCAGTCTCCAAAGCTCAGGAGAGAAGCCCAAGTAAGTTACTGCTTACCTTCTGGCTCCGTTAAGTTAGAGCCACTCCGCCACCAATCTCTACCTGGTCTGGACTTTAAGGATCCAGTTAAAGCCTGGGTATCAACAACTCGTGGGAAGGCCCACTGTGTCCTCTCTTTTCTGAAAAGAGGATGTAAAGAGAAACATACGCTTAATGGACCATTCCTTCACAGCCTGTGACAACTCGTGGGCTTCATCATACCATTTTCCCTGACAGCTTCAGTCTTCCCCATAACATAACCACAACCCTCCTAAACCTGAAGGTGCTAGTGTGGGTGAAATAGTCCTGCACCTGAGAGAGGGGTGAACACCCCATTGCTTTTGCTCACTTCAGACTTCTCTACAAAGAGGAGCTGCAACCTGAGTGCTCCCTTTCATAACTGCCCTTCTCAATGGGCACCCAGGGTCACTGCTCACCTGAGATATGATCTCAAAGGACGGGTTCATCACTACTTCAAAGTCCTTAACCCATTACACAAGTGACATCTTGCCACCCTTCCCCTCCCAAACCCCTGCAACTGGTAAAGGTGTTTATTTTATAAATATCAGCCAAGCCGACCACCACAACAATAAATAGAGGACCAGACTTTATCCAATATAAATTTGTTTTTATTGAAGCAGCAGTCACATGACTTTATATCTAGCCTTTAGATTAGGCCTGACGGAGTGAGCCAGCCCTAAAAAAATGTTTCTTTTTGCACTAAGAGACATAACATGTTTACATACATCATCCAGTATTGGAAATGAACAGACTCAAACACAACATGTGTTGGTTTACCTGGGAGGTACAGCCCCACTATTCGTGGTGTTCATATAATTCACAGATACTCCCAAAGACCATTACTAATGGGATGAAAGTTAAAAAAAAAAAAAAACAGCTACACCAGACCATGAACACAGGAATCAAAGACAGAAGCTTATACACATTTTTAAAAATTTGTCCCTTTCAGGCTTGTATTCTTTCTATTCAAAGCAATGTTTGCATAGCTTCCTCGACATCAACTCCAAAGGTTTCCAAGATGGAAGCTGCACCTCTTGGGGCTATACAATGGAATAAGATCATTTAAGAGAACGAGAACTAGTGTTCATATCTTGACTTTTGTTAACAGCTTCGTGTTTCTCTAATTGGAGGAATGAAGTGGTGATGTGACTACATAATGCATTGGCAAAATAGGGTGAAGGAAATAAGGTTGGGTACTGAAATAAAGACCACACACTTGTGAATTTTAATTTCATTTCCAGGCTAACCTACTTTTTATTTAATGCAAATTACAGTACCAGTTAACTATTTCCAAACCAAGTCACATAGAACGAAATGTATTTACAAGGGAATGGGGAAAGGGAAAAAAAACATTGAGCATACTTTTCACAAAAAAAGTTTATATTTAAAATGAAAAAAAAAAATCAGTCACAGAGGCATTCAAGTAGTAATAATGTTATACAGATTTTGCTTTTCCTTTATATCAAGACAGATTTGCACAAGTGTTTGCAATAGTTTGTATACAACCCACAGTCCTTTATATATATATATATATATAATAATAAATTTTGTTTTTTAGATTTGATTTTAAGATGGAAGTGGTCACGCTAATTGGTATGTTTACAGGCCCAAGTGATCCATCGGCAACACATTTATGAATGCAAATTTTACAGGCAAGCACATTTTCATACATCTATCTGTATCTGCCTGTAGACAGATATAGTAAGAAAAAAAAAACTTAAAAATCAACACAAGGAAGTCTACTTTGTCAAGTTAACCCCTTATGTACTGGTTGTCATTTTGCTTTTATTGCAGAGGTGCAAATGGAGCAACAAACTTGAATAAAACGTCATAACCCTTGTGAAAATAATCCAAACCCCAGAGATTACTTCCAAAGCCTCTCAAACACAGACCTTAGTCTGGGGCTCTACTCTGCTTCTAGTTGTCTTATTTTCAGTGGCTCAGGTTTCTACCAGAAAAGACAGATTTTACTGTAAAGCATACTTAGTTTATTTTTCTATATAAGGGATATAAGAGAGCAAGTGTTTGACTCTGTGATTAGATGATCAACTAACATGAATGAGAAATCAGATACAATTTTGGTTTAAAACAAAAACCCCCAAGCTCCTGGGGATCTGGCATTGGCCAAACTTCCTTTGGAAGATTCCAAAGTTAAATCCCTTAAAAAGGAAAGGGAAAAAGAAATGAAATGCCAGTGTCTTTATATCCACAGGGATAGAGAATACAATAGTCCTCTTAGAAACCTTTGCATTGGTGCAGACAAGATGACTGGTTAGGCAGGCTTTGTTAAAACACAAATAAAAAATATGTGTCTAAAAATTAAGAGGACTTGAAAAAAAGGACACAACACGTTGCTGGAAAGAAGGTGCAGTCTTCTGCCTTGCTGGAATGAACACATGATATTTCAAAAATAGCAAGCTTTGGTTTGGTAAAGTTTTTTTTTTTTCTTCTTCTTCTACTTGAGACATCTTGTATGGAGTACTTGGAGGCAAAACAAGTAATTTTGATGTTTTTTTTTTTTTTTTCTTTCGAAAAAGGCCTTCATGATGGGCACACAGTAAGAAACAGATTTTTTAAAAAGATAAATTAAAATGACATTTCATTGAACAGGGGTAGAGGTGACAGGAGGGAGGAAAGTTCCCTTGTGAAAACAAGTCCCCACCGCGTGGGCGGCAATCGTGCAGCGGCCGCTAGTAATTGCACCACAGCATTTTAGACCACTCGTGTATCAAAACCGATACAAGTATTAAGAAACATCGATTTACAAAAACCAATTCTCTCTCTCTCTTTTTTCTCTCATTTGGGAGGGAAGTAGATGAAATGGAGAGAGAGAGAGAGAGGGCAGAAGGCTCCCGGAATCTGCTGTCTGTAAGACCCATGGTTAGGGTTTGGGGGAAGAGACGAGCAAAATCTACTCTATTCCATATTCTCCGGCTAGAGGGCTCCCTGGCACTACACTAAGTCCCTGGATGAAATGGAACTGGTCACTGCTACTGAGGAGGAAACAGATGTTCAGAACCAAAACAAAGGTAGGGCTTGAATGAAATGAGATTAAGAAAATGATTATGGTTTCCTCTTTCCACTCCTGAGCATGGTTAACTGTGGAAGGGGCAAAGACACTGTTATGAGTGAGCCACTATTTCAAAGGGAAGGGGGTGGGACAGGGAGACATGGATATCAAGACCAATTAATATCTGCAAAATGAAAAACGGAAACAAAAAAACAAACACATGGAAGCGAAGGCACTCCAAACTATATAGATACACTATACATTGCTAGAGTTATTGTTACAATAATACAGGCCGGTACCTACTGTACAGAGTTAAAACTATATGGCTTTAAAAAGCTCGTCTACAATTTGTCTGATTATTAAACAGAATCACTGCCCTGAACAGTAACTTTTTGCTCATTAATAACAGTTCCTGGGTCCACATATTTACATACAAAACAATAGAACTTAAATTTAAAAACATTGAAAGAAAATATAATGTACAAGCTTGAATTTGGTGAGGAGCTTTTATTATTATTATTTACAAAAAACATTATTCAGAGACCTGGATCCCACTTGTATAAAAGAGTTCTGTGATCCCACCATGATCCTTGAGAAAGAAAAATCACGAACCTCAGCCCTCACACACACACAATTAAAATGAGAGAAAAACTTGACTTTTCTCTCTTCTCTTACCCCATTTACGGGGGAAAGTGTTTCCTAAAAGAAGCACAGATTTTTACATTCTCCAGCAAGTATATCAAGTTCAGAGTACTGTCTGTGTCCACATGTTTGGCTGGGTAGTTTGGTCTCAAAGTAGGTCCACTTCTCTGTCACAGACCTGCCATCCAGATTCCTTATAAACCCTTTCTGAAATGGTCTATCAAAGCCATTCCCTTTAAGAATTAATGCTGTCAAATACTTTGATTCAGACTTCTTTCAAATCTTAATTTGCTCTCAGAAGCTCATTATGAAAAGTAAAATGCAATTTGTTTGATTTGGTTTGAGTGAGTGTGTCTCCTTTCTCACGAACTCTGATATAACCAGAGGTTGGAGAAACCCTTCTGTGGCTTAAGAGCTTAGCTAGACAGTGAATGAAAACTAGGATGGCTCACAGGTGCCTCTCTGGGTACTGGTTCACGTCAGCAGGCAGTACGACTCTCTTGGAGAGTCACACACACTTGGTTAAGAAGCAGGACAGGGTGCCGGAACCTGCGTGAGGGCTGCCAAGAGACTTCCGAATCACCTGGAGGGCGAAGCTCCTAACATGACCGAAGGTGACAAGGAGGGTAAAAGGTTACACACAGTCTGGGGCTCAGCTCTGCAGCCCTACAGTTATCAGCTAACCTTGGAAAGGTGTGTGGGGAAGGAAGGAAGGTAGGCGGGAAAGGCGGCCATCACTCAAGTGATCTTTAAATGTAAAGTACAACTGATTGTGCCTTAAAGATTCATAGGTCAAGTAATGGCCCATAAGCACCAAGGTGTCTAAGGTTCATTTTAGAGTATATAAGGCCCACATAGATGTCAACCTTAAAAATATAAAACAAACCAGCTGTGAAAATCTATTCCCTTACTGCCAACGTAATCCTTCAATTCTCCTTGCTTTCCAAGGAATATTGCTTTTTCTTCAAAAACAGAGACTGAGTCTTACACTGTTCACTGATTATATGAAGAAAACAAAAACTCTTAACTAGGTGTAGGGGGAAACATCCTCATGCTTCAACTAGTCAATTTTGATATTGTGGACAAAAACAGAAAGACAGAACAAAACAAAAAAAAACCCAAACAAAAGGCAGTACTGAATCTATGTATATAACACATATACACACATTTATATAATCAGTTTTCCTATAAAGTCAGCAGGTACAAGTGACTGTTTATATCATTTTGATGTGTAGTTTTTAATATTCCTACCATCTAAAATCATCATGGCCTATCTCACATGCATCAATAAATAAAATTTAAAAAGCTTGAGGTTAAAAAAGCTGAAATTAAATACAGATTCTGGATTTGGAGTTAAAATTAAAACTATATGCAGAATGTGGCAATTTCTGCAAGCTCAATTTGCAATTAAAAAATACGAAAAATAAACCAGTAGACTGTTACAATTCACATTATTTAACTAAGATGTCCTCTCAAGTGTATCTTTCCAAGGGAAGCAACTTTAGATTAAAAAAATCTGGACAAATTCATTCACAGTGGTGAGATCTGCCCGGCCCATCCTTCTCCTCCAGGTTCATCAGCTTTTGACCTCTGCAGCCAGAGTGGCCAGCTCAATACCCTTCTCAGTCTTCTCCTAGGTCACTGGATTAAAACTGTACTAAGTTTTATAGAGAACCTTTGGTCAGGCAAACAAAGACCCACACAAAGAGCACACACGCTTCTCCCCTAACAGCTTCAGAAGTTTCTTTACCTACAGAAGTTTCTTCACCACTAGCACTGATTAAGAGTAAAATAAAACCTTGACATCAATTAAGAATTTTCCCCTTATAGATTCAAACTTTATTGACCTCCCGGGTTACAAATGACACACATTTCCTTTGTCTGCCACACCTGCCATTGACATGCCAAAGGCAAGTCTTCAAGTACCCGAGGATATGGATTAATTTTACAAGTGACATTTAAGTCCCCATTGAGTTACACCTGCTAAGCTCCCAACCAATTTCAAGCTGTGCACTATACCCAAGTCTTACACTTGACTTTAAAAGAAAACAAAGTTCAAAGAAACTTCAGCACAGAACAAAGTCTTCTTCTTTTGTGGAAGGGGCATGAGGCAGGAGTCCTGTTTTTAAAGTATACAACAGCAGACTTTTGATAAAAAAAAGATTGTCGTGGGAGAGAGATTGTGTGTTCTAGTGCTCTGCTTTCCCCCTCCCCACAACCCCTCCCACCCCCTGGATCTCCCTCAAGTGAGAATACAATGAAACTGGTTTGTATTTATAG
>NW_011494787.1:10767622-10776584 GCF_000754665.1 Bison bison bison
AACAACAATAATAATAAAAAAAAATTGAACACTAAAATGAATAGGTTTTTTTTCTCTTTTTAATTTTCTTTCCAATCGTGACCAGTGTTGCTGAGTGACACTCAAGTAAACTGGTGGTTGTTCCTGTGTAGCTGGCTGCTCGGGACTGTTCAGGAGTCGGAAGCTGATGCAGAAGCGGCATTATTGGTCTGTCCACGGTCTCCAGCATTAGCATCTGCAAATTGAAAGCCCCAAGAGAGAGCATGAACAATCCTGTAATACCCCAGAGAGAAAAGAACGTGGCCTCAACTGCAGACTGAGAGCTGTATCTAGAATGTTGTTTTAAATATGGCCAATACTATGATATTTCAGTCCCTCTGCTGGATCCTCAGGTTGGGAAATCTGTTGTGGGCCCTAGAACTTTTGCAGGAGTGCAAAAACTTCTTTGGTATAATTGTTCTCCAGTTTGTGGGTTGTCTGCTAGGCAGTCTAAGGTTGAGCTAATGGTGACCTCCTCTAAGAGGATTTATGCCACATGCTGCGCCTCCCAGGTCTGCTGTAGCCAGAGTCCCTCTCTCTGTGGCAGGCCACTGCTGACCTGTGCCTCCACAAGGGGTGCTCAGACACTCAAAGACAGGTCTGGCTCAGTCTCTTGTGGAAAATACTTAAAGAGACGGGAATACCAGACCACCTTACCTGCCTCCTGAGAAACCTGTATGCAGGTCAAAAAGCAACAGTTAGAACCAGACATGGAACAACGGACTGGTTCCAAATTGGGAAAGGAGTAAATCAAGGCTGTATATTGTCACCCTGCTTATTTAATTTATATGCAGAGTACATCACATGAAATGCAGGGCTGGATGAAGCACAAGCTGGAATCAAGATTGCTGGGAGAAATATCAATAACCTCAGATATGCAGATACCACCACCCTTATGGCAGAAAAGTGAAGAGGAACTAAAAAGCCTCTTGATGAAGATGAGAGTGAAAAAGCTGGCTTAAAACTCAACATTCAAAAAAATTAAGATCATGGTATCCAGTCCCATCACTCCATGGCAAATAGATGGGGAAACAATGCAAACAGTGACAGACTTTCTTTTCTTGGGCTCCAAAATCACTGTGGACGGTGACTGCAGCCGTGAAATTAAAAGACATTTGCTCCTTGGAAGAAAATGATAAACCTCGACAGCATATTAAAAAGCAGAGATGTTACTTTGCCAACAAAGTTACGTCCAGTAAAAGTTACGGGTTATAGTTTTTCCAATAGTCATGTATGGATGTGAGAGTTGAAATATAGAAGGCTGAGCATTGAAGAATTGATGCTTTTAAACTGTGGTGTTGGAGAAGACTCTTGAGAGTCTCTTGGACTGCAAGGAGATCAAACCAGTCCATCCTAAAGGAATCAGTCCTGAACATTCACTAGAAGGATGGATGCTAAAGCTGAAGCTCCAATACTTTGGCCACCTGAAGCGAAGTGTTGACTCATTGGAAAAGACCCTGTGCTGGGAGCGACTGAAGGCAAGAGGAGAAGGGGACGACAGAGAAGATGGTTAGATGCCATCACTGACTTGATGGACATAGCTCCAGGAGATGGTGAAGGACAGGGAAGCTTGGCATGCTGCCGTCCATGGGGTCGCAGAGTCGGACATGACTGAGTGACTGAACAACAACAACAATGCTATGAAATATGAATTTCTTCCTGCATAGATCTAAGTATGTGCCTTGGATGGGTCTCAGTGCAGGGAAGATGGTGCCTCTGCATAAGCTACAGACTTATGCCAGAGAACATTTCTATCAAAGCTCTTGCCATAGCTGGGATTAGCATAGGATGAATATTCAATTGGAATCCAGCTTACCTGAAAATAAATGAACAGTGCACAGCTTGGAAAACTTGCTAGAAATTCTGAATGGTGTTATAATATGCCATCTGCTTAAGTGGGTGAATGAGTGGAGGCAATGAAAGCAATATGGGTCAGTGTTGACAGGCAGAGGCACTAAGCATAAATCAAACTCAACTGCTTGCTTTCTAAGTATAGTCCTTTTCCATCATTCACAGAAATGGAAGATACAACCAGCAAAAAAATAGCCACTGAAGGACCAATTCCCTTATTCAATTCAATAAAGCATCTCAGAGTGAAACGTCAGAGCATTTGAGGTCACTTTGCCTAATATTCTGGAAATACATGTATCTTTACTACTTACTTTAATCCACCCCTGCCCCCCAACACACATACTTTTTAAGGTCCACTATTATTTCATAGCCTCCAGTAACACTTAAAAAGGTATTTAACTGTGTCCAGATTGGTGGGTTGCCATTTCCTTCTCCAATTATTTCATAGCCTCCAGTAACATTTAAAAAGGTATTTAACTGTGTCCAGATTGGCTCTCCCAGAGAAGGCAATGGCACCCCACTCCAGTACTCTTGCCTGGAAAATCCCATGGACAGAGGAGCCTGGTGGGCTGCAGTCCATGGGGTCGATAAGAGTTGGACACGACTGAGTGACTTCACTTTCACTTTTCACTTTCATGCACTGGAGAAGGAAATAGCAGCCCACTCCAGTGTTCTTGCCTGGAGAATCCCAGGGACGGGGGAGCCTGGTGGGCTGCCGTCTATGGAGTCAAAGAGTCGGACACGACTGAAGTGACTTAGCAGCAGCAGCAGCAGATTGGCTCTCCATCTTGGGTAGGCAACATACTGCTGTTTCAGTGGCTAAGTCAAGTTGCATCTGTCTTACACACATGACTGCGATATATGGCTAGGCAAATTTCCTCTCAAAAACTTCACACTAAGCCCTGATCAAGAAGAGAGGTGGCCTGACGGAGATGGGCAACTTCCAACAGCCACCATCCTAGAAGTCCACCACTCTTGGCCATCCAGGCTGGTGACACCAACAAAACAGACTCAGAAGTTCTATCTCCCTCTGGAGACTGTAGCTCTCCTGTATTCTATGAGTAAATTTTATGGCTGAATGCAACACTTGGTCCTTGACTCTTTCTACTTTGAATTTTTTAACTGAACAGGAAACTGACCCCAAGGACACACAGCAATTCTAGCTTAAGGAAGTCCTGTTGTTGTTCAGTCGCCCAGTCGTGTCTGACTCTGCGACCCCACGGACTGTAGCACACCAGGCCTCCCTGTCCCTCACCATCTCTTAAAGTCTGCCCAAGTTCATGTCCACTGCATCGGTGATACCATCTAGCCATCTCATCCTCTGACACTCTCTTCTCCTGCCCTTAATCTTTCCCAGCAATAGGGACTTTTTCAGTAAGCCAGCTGTTCCCATCAGGTGACCAAAATACTGGAACTCTTAAGGATTAGATACTCAGCTTATCATTTTGATGGCTACTCTTTAAAAACTATACTTCCTTCCGAAATATCTGATTATTCCTTTAAACAATCTGCCCTTATACTTAATTCAACCTTTGGGGAAGAAATGTTTCTATCTCTTAATAGGAATGGTTGTGTTCATTTGTTTTATTTCCTTCAATGCAGCTTCTAATTCTATTTTCATGCAAGTAAGTGCAGGCATTATGACATGAGGGTCCATCCATTAGGTCCACATTGCCCATGGCATGGCATCACATTAATTTATCTGTATGGATCAAGGACAGGTGGCAAGAGAGGATATATGATATTTAACATAGAACCTATGTTCCAAAGGCAGGTAAACAGTCTTTCACATTAACCAGTTAGTAACTGTACCTAATACTTTATTCATAACTCCTATTTTTTCTTGTACATGCCCTGTTTATCAGGAGTTTTATTCTCAATGATCATTCAAATTCTGTGTCTCAATAACCTAACATCAATTCCTATTCAGGCCACAGATTCCTATAAGGCTTCTGCAGGAAAAATGTTCATTTTCATAATTTAGGCACAGGCTGCGTTAAAAACTCCTGAGAAAGCCTGGAAGGCACAAACATATGTCAGAATATAATGCTCCTCACAAACCCTGCCATTGCAGCATCTCTCATGCTCTGGACGACACTCAGAACCTATGCATGATTATCATCAAATAGAACTTCTCTCTCTTTTTTAACATGTGAGGATGACAGGTGAAACTGTTATATTATGGTCTTCCTCAGGTCTTCGAGATCCACCAGTCATCAGGAATTTATCAGCACACATATCAGCATCGTCACATCCCTGGCCATGCTGGTCATTAACTATCGGCCAACACTCACCAGGACTCATCCACATTTCCAGCCAGCCCATTATTACTCTTCGGCAATATCCTATTTAGCTACTAATCTGCCAATGACCTTGCATTGGCTATTACCTATGACTTTATGACATTCCCAAAACTAGTCTCCTCTTCCTTGGATAAATCCAAAGACCTGCTGACATGATTATAATAAAAAGCACAAACCTTTTAAGTGGACATATAATCAGAAATAAAATCACCTTCTGAATGATAAAAATTTAAAAGACATTCATATTCCTCAGGTTTGTAATTTAATAATCTCTTATTTTTCTTTGAATCATTTCCAAATCACTTGATGAGTAAAATTTTAACAGCTAATTACTTTGACTAAATTATTCCTGATATCTAAAGTCACAGCACTGAATCAAGAACAAAACCAAAAAATAACCCCAAAACCTTTGCCCAATGCAATGAGCTCTACTTAAAACCAGGTTATAAAAGTCTTTGCTGAGAAAAAGAATAGAGTTCTCTATTTTTCAGAGGGATATAAAACAAACACAGGGAGGAGAAAAGCAAAACAAACAAAAAGATGTGAACTTCCATAAACTCAACAGTAGCTGGTTTATCGAATTAGCAAAGCTATGTTTTTAAAGTTCTTCTTGGTATACGCTTATTTTGATCCCACTGTCAATTCTGTATATTTGTTTACAGAGTTGAATCTGAATTAACATGGACCCTCTATAATTTATGCTATGCTATGCTATGCTAAGTCACTTCAGTCAGTCCGACTCTGTGCTACCCCATAGATGGCAGCCCACCAGGCTCCCCTGTCCCTGGGATTCTCCAGGCAAGAACACTGGAGTGGGCTGCCATTTCCTTCTCCAATGCATGAAAGTGAAAAGTGAAAGTGAAGTCGCTCAGTCGTGTCCGACTCTTAGCGACCCCATGGATTGCAGCCTAACAGGCTCCTCCATCCATGGGATTTTCTAAGCAAGAGTACTGGAGTGGGGTGCCATTGCCTTCTCCTCTATAATTTAAATGTTCATTAATTTAAAATTCTGATAAACGGTCACCAGACTTAGATATTTATTGAAATTTCTATAACTTTTCTTCTCAAACTTTTAAATAGTAACTATTTTTTAATATTCTTTTTTAAAAATATTCTTTTCCACTATGTTTAATCACAGGATACTGAATATAGTTTTCTGTGCTGTGCAGGAGGACCCTCTTGTTTATCTGTCCTATGAAAGAATTTACATGTGCTAATCCCAAACTCCCAGTCCTTCCCTCCCCTCCCCTCTTCCACCATGGCAACCGCAAGTCTGTTCTCTATGTCTAAACAACTCCTCTTTAAAAGCAACAAAGCTCATCTTGATTCTTCATTCCCTTCCCTTTACATATGTACTGATAAAAGTGATGCAATCTGGCATTATGATTTAAAAAAAGGCTAAGATTGTTTATCTTAAGTCAAATCCAATTTCACAAATGTTTTTTCCACAAAATATTTACTGAGTTTGAAACTCCATTGTACAACTTAATAGCTGTGTGATTATGGAACAAGTTATTTAACCTCTCTACCCACGATTTCCCCATATGTAAAATAGTGATATACCACCATCTATGTAATAAGGCCTAAGAAGTGTTTAGTAATTGTCCAATAAATGGAAAGATAAAAGAGACATCTAGAAATACACAAATGTGTAATTTATGTGACTGCAATAACCACCACCATCACCACAGCATCAGTGGTAGCAGCTGCTGACATCTGGGTGCTTACCAATGTGCCAGATATCATACCAAGTATGTTGCAAACATGTCATTCAGCCCACACTGTAAGAAATAGGCACAATTATTGCACTCACTTTGAAAATGGGAAAAATGAATGCACAAAGAAATGAGATAATTTGCCCAAGGTTACAGAGGTAAAAACTGGGAGAGCGGGGCACAGAGGGAACAGAGGAACAGAATGATTACCACTAAGGGCTGTAGGAGACAAGCAGAAAAGACTTCCTATCAAAGGGAGAAGAGAGGGCTTTTATTCAGACCTAACCCCTACATAATCCAATATGATTTAGAGAGTCTACTTCTATTAACCAAAGGGTTATTACATTAAAAGAGATCCATGAATTTATAATAATAAAAATTACCAGTATGGTTATTTTATTATCTAATTTTCAAATAGTTTGAATAGGATACACAGAGATAAAGGTGTTTTGTAAACAACTAGAAGTGAAGTCACTCAGCTGTGTCTGACTCTTTGCGACACCATGGACTGTTGCCTACTAGGCTTCTCTGTCCATGGGATTTTTCCGGGCAAGAGTACTGGAGTGGGTTGCCATTTCCTTCTCCAGGGAATCTTTCCGACCCAGGGATCAAACCTGGATCTCCCACATTGTAGGCAGACACTTTACTGTCTGAGCCTCTAGGGAAGATTATTTACTGATTTCCAATATTCCTAGAAACCAATGCTCATGACCAGCCCTCTGATACACCATAAACCAACAAACCAAGGATGGATTTGAGGGAGAAAGGAGAGAAAGTCAGCTTTGGGGGAAGAAGGGGTAAGATCATTCTTTTTACACTGTGGTAGCCACCCTCCAAGATGGCCTCAATGAGGCATGCACCTCTTGATGTCTATGCTGCTGCTAAGTCGCTTCAGTCGTGTCCGACTCTGTGAGACCCCATAGACGGCAGCCCACCAGGCTCCCCCGTCCCTGGGATTCTCCAGGCAAGAACACTGGAGTGGGTTGCCATTTACTCATGTAATCCCTTCCTCTAATAAGTAGAGCCAGCCTATGTAACACACAGGATATCACAGAAATAATGGTGTGTGACTTCCAAAAGTCTGGACATAAAAGACACTGTGGCCTCCACCTTCTCCTCCTTGGATCACTTGGTCTAGGGGAAGCCAGCTGCCACAACATGAGACACTTGTATAGTGCTACAGAGAGGGTCACACAATGACGGGCTGGGCCTTCTGCAAATGCCAGTACAGATTCACTCCCCACAGGAATGAGCCATCCTGGAAGTAAAGCTTCCAACCCCAGGCAACAATCCTTCAGATGCCTGCAGTCCTGGTCGACATTTTGGCTACAACCTCATGAGAAACCCTCACCCAGAATTTCATAGCTAGGCTGCACAAAAGCTGTGTGAGATAATAAATGTTTACTGTTAAGCTGCTAAATTTGGGGGTATCTTGATACACGGCAGTAGATAACTAATGCATACATTTTCACAAACCAATGAGAGCACTACTGAGCAAGTACCTCTACAAAATTCGGTATGCTCCTAATAAGCTGTTTAAGACATGAAGATTGTACCAGTTGTTCATTTGTTTTCCCCCTAATCCTGAGAAGAGTCTATGGTTCTATGGCTCTGGTACTGGGTATGGCAAAGGGAGTTTGTACATGTATCGAGACCCATTTTATTCTGTATGACCTTAGAGGTAAAAATGACAAGTTGATTAGATGGGTAGCTGTCTCAATACTGAGGAAAGTGCACCATCTGGTTGCTTAGGTGGCAAACCAAAAGTTCTCACTGTGATCCTTTACTCTTACATCCCTGCCAATGCATCACCAAGTCCTGTCCATTCTCCCTCCAAATGTGTCTGATCAAATGTGTAAAATGGGGAGGGGAAGGAGAGTGAAGGGAAGGTCCCAAATTTATAAACTGGGGCCAAAAGGTTTAAATAGAAAAGCAGAAAATAAGGGAACAGGTCAGGTGGAAAAGGACAGAGAATAAACAAGGGAGCCGGGGTTCCAAAGGTTCAGTATTCCAGAACTATAGGTCTATAAAAGTTAAACCTAACTGATACAAGTGTTAACTGTCTGGCCCAATAGCAATAATGGAAATGTTCTATCTGTACTCTCAAATAGGATGACTGCGAGCTACATTTGGTTATTTAAATTTAACTGAAATTAAATAAAAATAAAACATAGTTCCTTATTTACTCTAAACATGTTTTCAGGTTCTCAAAAGCTATAAAATCATTATTGGCATATCAGTGAAAGCATATTTCAGATGTATCAAATCCTTTTTTGTGCTTTATGTGTAAAATATACTTGGGAATTTTAAGTATACTTTACTTAGTTTCTTTATTATGCTCTCCTAAGCCCATTTTGTGCATTTCTATTCATGAGCCATCCTAGTTTTATAATTTAGAACTGTCTCATGACAGCTCAACTCCTCTAAAAGATAAAGTTTTGGAGCCTTGGGCTATGTTGTGTGTACTGTTTACACCCTAAAGTCCTAAGCCTCTTGATGAAAGTGAAAGAGGAGAGTGAAAAAGTTGGCTTAAAGCTCAACATTCAGAAAACGAAAATCATGGCATCTGGTCCCACCACTTCATGGCAAATAGATGGGGAAACAGTGGAAACAGTGTCAGACTTTATTTTTTGGGGCTCCAAAATCACTGAAGATGGTGATTGCAGCCATGAAGTTAAAACACACTTATCCTTGGAAGGAAAGTTATGACCAACCTAGATAGCATATTAAAAAGCAGACATTACTTTGTCAACAAAGGTCTGTCTAGTCGAGGCTACAGTTTTTCCAATTGTCATGTATGGATGTGAGAGTTGGACTGTGAAGAAAGCTGAGGGCCGAAGAATTGATGCTTTTGAACTGTAGTGTTGGAGAAGACTCTTGAGAGTCCCTTGGACTGCAAGGAGATCCAGCCAGTCCATTCTGAAGGAGATCAGCCCTGGGTGTTCTTTGGAAGGTTATGATGCTGAAGCTGAAACTCCAGTACTTTGGCCACCTCATGCGAAGAGCTGACTCACTGGAAAAGACTCTGATCCTGGGAGGGATTGGGGGCAGGAGGAGAAGGGGACGACAGAGGAT
>NW_011494787.1:10776684-10825720 GCF_000754665.1 Bison bison bison
CGACAGAGGATGAGATGGCTGGATGGCATCACCAACTCGATGGACGTGAGTTTGAGTGAACTCCGGGAGTTGGTGATGGACAGAGAGGCCTGGCGTGCTACAATTCATGGGGAAGCAAAGAGTCGGATACGACTGAGCGACTGAACTGATAAGGTACTAATCTGAGATGTTCCCATTCAAGCCTGTTCCAAGTGGAAATGCCTCTACTTAAAACTAGGTCTCACATTAGTGTTATTAACTGACACATGAACAAGCAACACTGTTACTCACAAAGAAAGGTATATCCCAATGTTACATTTAAACTAAAATCATACTCAGTTCAGTTCAGTCGCTCAGTCATGTCCGACTCTTTGAGACCCCATGAATCGCAGCATGCAAGGCCTCCATGTCCATCACCAACTCCTGGAGTTCACTCAGACTCACGTCCATCGAGTCGGTGATGCTATCCAGCCATCTTATCCTCTGTCGTCCCCTTCTCCTCTTGCCCCCAATCCCTCCCAGCATCAGAGTCTTTTCCAATGAGTCAACTCTTCGCATGAGGTGGCCAAAGTACTGGAGTTTCAGCTTTAGCATCATTCCTTCCAAAGAAATCCCAGGGCTGATCTCCTTCAGAATGGACCGGCTGGATCTCCTTGCAGTCCAAGGGACTCTCAAGAGTCTTCTCCAACACCGCAGTTCAAAAGCATACTGTACACTAACGAAATCAAACTATCAGCAGTAAGGAAAAGGATTTGACTTTTGTTTTTTTCTCTTTATAATGTCTACCATTATTTTGATAATTTTGTGTGTATCATAATGAGGGAGCGCTTCTCAGCAAAATACCAGCACCTCTCTTGTCAAAAGGAAAAGGTGTGGCACAAGATACCATGGTGGATTCAGTCATTTAAAAAACAGGACCGAAATTCAGGAACCAATGAGGCAATCAATTCAACAGCTAACCTGGAGGGCTTATCAACAGTACTGATTATACTTGGTCAGCTGGCAGCAGAGAGATCTTAACTGCTGTGTGTGCAGAGGCAGAACACATTTTAATTAAGAGGCTTGGTTGTTCAAGGTAAAAAACTGAAAGCCATGGAGACAAAGGATGTGTTTTCTATCTTTTAAGTTAAAAAACTTAGTTGAGGAACAAAGAATAAGAAAAGGCATATGAATATAAACAGGTGACTTCAAGTAAGGAACTGAGGAACACTGCAAGAATACCCAGAAGAATGTCTGATAAGATATTCACCAACTCATTCAAGAAGCTTTTACAATACTTTTGGAGGAAGGAGGAAAAAGCCAGGTAAAATTTTTGACTTAATAGGAAACAACATGTTTTAAATTAAAATAAGCAGTTTCCTAGAAGTGATACTTAGTACTGCTGTGGTGAAAAAATACCAAGATGGTATGACTCTAGGTATCTATATGCAAACTCAGTAAGTGAACTTGAAATCCTAACAGAGGGTAGACACAGTCTCAGATACAGTCTCATTGGTGTCAGTGACATATGGATGGAAGTCTATACTTCAAAACTTCAAACACAGAGCCAACAGGAGGAAATGGGCATAGAACTGTCCCTAACAAAGATACCCCACCTTCTTCATCTACTAAGTTGGTAATGCATAAAAACACAAAACACAGATGTGCTCATGTACACTCTGTCCTCCCACCTCCCCCACCCTGCCCCCACCACTCTGGGCCGGCTAGTGCTGAAGTAATGGAGAAATGAAAAAATATGTGCATGACCAGTATAAAATGGGACAAGCTTTTTGGACAACAGTTTGACAGTATGTATTAAAAATTTTAAACTTCCTTACACCTTTTGACTCAGGAATTCCTCCAAAAACTGGGGCACAACTCAAATGTCCAATAAGGAATTAGTTAAATAAATTATGGTATAGGCTTAGAATACTAGCTGAATACTATAAAGTCATGTATCACCTTCCTCCATATACCATAAGCCCATAAAAAAAAAAAAGCCAGTCTCTCTGTCCACTCATAACTAGACTAACATATACAATATAGTGTTACCTTTGATTTTCTTTGGAATTGAGAATATGGAGAGTCTTATTTTCTAAAATAACTAGATATTATGTTTTTTTCCCATACATAACTAGATACTATGTTTTTAACAGAGAAAAATCCTTACATTCGGATTAAGATAAAGTGAAAATAGACAGGAAGAGTTACGAAGACCGTACCTGAGGGTGTGCACTGTGGGTTCTACAACTAGACAGGATGCAGCTTTCCCAGTGCACACTATAAAAGTGCCACAGGCCAGCGACACTTGGGAGGGGATGAAGGGAGGGGACTGTCACTTTAGAAAAGTAAGTATTCAATACACTGACTTAATGTAACATTTTATTTGTCAAATTCAGTGGAGACAAACAATGGGAGAAATTATTCTGGGTTTAATTCTGTCCAGCTAGGAAAAAACTGGCTGGTGATGGAGAAGGTGACAAGGTGACAGGAATTCTGTGGTAAAAATAACTAATTGAAAAAGGGACCACTAGCCCTGGCTAAATCTGAACCATGACTTTAGCAAAATGCATTTCAAAAAGTTCAGGGAACAAATAAGTATGATTTTGTAGTTAGAATTTTCAAAAGGGGCTAATACCTGACAGGAAATAGAAAATTATAAAAATCAAAATTCTGACCAACCAAATAACTGCATATACTCTCTGCAAAGTAAAAGGACCAAAGAACCCAAATAAAAGGGTTTTTCTTGATGAGCTCATAATTTAAAAAGTAGGGCACACATCCCAGGAAGAATAGAAAAATTAAAATGTGAACCTGTCAGAACAAGCCAAATTCAGTTTAAATGAGGTTAACAGCAAAAGGTTTTCAAAGCAAGACCAAGAAAAGTTAAGCCCCCTGACCAGGTAAAAAGACAGAGAAGACAGACCTTGTCCAACTCTTATCATGATTCCCTTTTCTGTTAGAAGGGTTTTCAACCTGGAAAGGATATAACAAAAATCCTAATAAACAAAATGCAGCCCAAGGAAGGTGAGGGAAATCTATACATTTTAAATGTCTTTAAACCCAGAATCTATAGTTTAAAAACACATTCTAAAACAAATTACAGAAATTCAATTTACAAATATTTAAGCACTAGAAACTCCCTTTAAGCTTTCAACAAAATTTTTTCATTTCCATCTTCGACATACTTTCTTTCTTGATGGAAAAAATCTGAAAGTTTTCCTGACAAAAGCAAAGTATTTTTACTAATTTTCATAACATTATATAAATGAATATTTTACGGTTGGTCTCTAGTTAAGCAAACAACAAGAAGGATAATTTAGAGTTATTTACAGAGCATTAGAAGAATAATCCCTAGTAAGCCTCGTCTAGTCCCATTTAACTTATTTTATCACTAACCTTGGTAAAGGCAAAAAAAAAATCTAGTAGGCTCTACCTTGTCCTCTTTGATATATTTTATTAGTTGCTTAGAGACAGGCCAAAAATTGTTATGTTTATAAAATGTGCAGATGACAAATAACTATATAGAAAAACATTCTGATATTTTAGAACATACTCAGGATTAGGATTTAAAATTCTCATTAGTATGGAGAAGATGCTGGCCATAGCCATTATTAAAATCTGAAGGACTTTTGCAAATAAGAATTGGGTTGGTTTTCTATAACCCCAGAGTAGGATCATTGAGTGGAAGAGATATGTATAAGGGAATAAATTTCTAACAAAGTGATATAAAGATCGAATGTGCTACAGAATATTCTAGTTTCTGAATATATACAAGTATGGGACACTAGCTTTCAGTAGATAATAAGGAGGGTGAAATGAAGTCAGTGGTTTTCAAATTTCTTTTAATAGCAGAACCATTGCACTGGAAGAAACCTTAACCAGAGGACTAATACGAAACAGAGAGAAAATTGCTTTAGCTGAAATTCCCAACTACATCTTACACTTAATTCATCTGGCACTGGATCAGATGATCTCTAAAGTAATTCATAGATGATCAGTAAAACTATAATTCCTGAAGATTTACTACTCTACAGGGTACAGATGAATGGTCTCCCAAATGGAATGAATGGGAGGATCTGTTGGGGGTGTGGAGAAAAATCAGATAGATACAAACACTGAAATAGGAAATTACACTTTATGGTCTGAGAACAGTGTGTACACTTTTCAGAAGTTTCTCCTGTCAGTCAGAGCCATAGTCAGATATAATGCCCCCAGGAACTGACGTGTTTTAAAAATGATTTAAACAATGAAAGTTTTTGAGAAAAAAAACAACCTCCATAATCCACTGATTAACCACAACTGTTTTAATATTTGTACATTTCTATCTAGTCCTATCCACATGCAAATACACATTTAAGTCCAGTTACCAGCATGGTACGTAGGATTTTAAAATTTTCTCCACATAATTTAAGATACTTCCACAAATCTAAGTTTATTAATAACTGTCTTTTATAGTTACATAAAAATGGAGATTTCATAATGTCCTGAATCATTTTCCTACTGCTGGCCACTCAGGTCATATTGGCTCTCCTTTTTGTTATTATATAACTTGCTGTTTACTCACGAAGTCTGACTCTTGCAACCCCAGCAGTGTATGTACCATGTTGGTAACTGACTAAATGTATATTTGCATGTGGACAGGACTGGATAGATCTAACTACTCTTATTTAGTTAGAGGTATATATTGCAATTCATTCACCCAAACGTGAATTATTGTGGTGCTGTAGCTAGGGTGGGTGATTAGAAATTCTAATTTTGAAAATTCTAAATTAGAAAAACTTCCAGGTTCAGATTTTCAAGGTCAGAGGCTTTGGAGTTTAATATTTTACTTCTTCATACCTTGGAGCAGACCTGGAAATGCTTTGTCATGTTGGCAGGCATTCACTTCCTCCCTGCTTGGGTGGAGATGGGATGTCCATTTATTCAGGTGAAGAGAGTCATATATTCTTTTGTTATAAAGGGATGGATGTCAACCCTGTCTTTCATATGGCTGGTTTTTAACATTCATGAATCTGTCCTTACTTGGCAATAACAATAAAATGGTGTAGCAGTTTCCTTTCACTGAAGGCCCACCACCATGTGACCAGGCAAAGTGTGAAGCAGTTTGTACAGTTTATATCGTACTTCTCATAACTCTATGTGGTGGGTATTTACTATTCCTATTGTATGGATAAAGAAATTGATGCTGAGAGAGACAGCAAACAACATGTATATTTTAAGATCTTACTAAAGAATGTAACTTATACTACCAAATACTTATTTAAAATATGTATACATGCACATACATATGTATTTACTTAAATCTGGGCCATTAAGGCCATTCAGTCAATCCCTTCATCTAGATGAGCATTTCCTAAGATAAGTTAGGTGACATTACTTGGCTCCCATAACTTTGGCCCCAAATAAAACTGTTTTGCTTTAACCATATTGTAGTGTTGTGCCTTTAGCTCATACTGAGGGGCATTTAAAAAAGTTTCCAAATGGAGTCATCATTACATTTTTGAAATGGTGACAAGAGTTTCATTTACTCTCTCTTGTGTGTGCACATGCTCAGTCGTGTCCAATTCTCTGAGACTCCGTGAACTATAGCCCACCAAGCTGTTCTAGCCATGGAAATTTCCAGGCAAGAATACTGGAGTGGGTTGCCATTTCCTCTTCCAGGGGACCTTCCTGACCCAGGGATCAAACTTATACCTCTTTCGTCTCCTGCACTGGCAGGTGGATTCTTTACTACTAGCTTATAGTACCAAATTTGCAGCCCTAAAGGAGAACTACTTCTCAAACAGCAGGGTCAGAAATACTGTGCTTCTCCTAAGCTACCAGTGTGCTTTTTATCTAATGAAATATATGGGAAATTTTAAACAGGTATCACTTTTTTATTTAGCCACTAGGAAGCTTAGTGAAATATCTGAAATCCTTCCTGGAATTAAGATACACAAGGCATGCATTTCTTTAAATTAATTTTGGCTCTGCTTTTAGTCTACTATTCCTATAAAATTCCTCATATCCTGATCTACTTCAACTTTAAAGTAAACTGTCAGGATCAAAGCCCAATGCCATTTTCCATATTTATGTTGAAATCTGATTTCAACAGCTATAAAAATGTATATACAGCAGTAAAATTATTTTTTGATGACTGCTGTAACTTGTATCAAAGCAACATCAAAATCAGGTTATACTAGGCTCTTTACCAGGCAGACAATTTGCCCCAAATCTTAGTTGTAATCATTTACTAGTATTTCACATTAAGAAAATCATTTAAAATTACCCAAAACTTACCAATCATAATTCTTATTGTATTCATAGTCTAAAACAATTCCTATAAACTAGCTCAACAAGTAAATGTGCTAGTTTGGGATTAGAGCCTATTCAATGTTTTAAAGAATCAACACAATCTAACCTAGGCCAGTGATTTAAGTTAATTAATAGCTCATTGAAGCAATTCTGTCTTCCTTCTAAATACAGGTCATAGTTAAAAGCAAAATAAAAAAATTCTATTTTTTCACTTAAAAACTTAAAAGCACATTTCAGTATATATTTGATTTGTACCATATTACTTGAGGAGAGCATTGCTACTCATTTTATAGACTGAGAAAATGAACAGGACATTACTAAAACTAATGAAGTTCAAATGACTTTCTCAAGGTATCATGTGCTGATGAAACTAGAACTAGAAAAGAGACCTTTTTTTCCTAGACTTTTTCTGGAATGAAGATAGGCCACAGATTAGAATGAAATGTTGTCAATCTTTATTAGCAACATTCAAAAGATTAAGACTGGAAAGGAACAAACAACTCTGTCAGACAATAGGAGGTAGATTTTGACCTCACTGTTGAATGCTAAGAACTAGTAAAAGTGAAGTCGCTCAGTCATGTCCGACTCTTTGCGACCCCATGAACTGTAGCCCACCAGACTCCTCCATCCATGGAATTTTCTAGGCAAGAGTACTGGAGTGGGTTGCCATTTCCTTCTCCAGGGGATCTTCCTAACCCAGGGATTGAACCTGGGTCTCCCGCATTGCTGGTAGATGCTTTACCGTCTGAGCCACCAGGGAATCCCTAGGAAGTAGTAATGCAAGGTTTTATTTCCTGGAGCATAAATGCCCTAGAGCAAACATTAATCTGATCCAACTAGGTTCAATGCAACAGATGATTAAGTAAAAGTGGAGTCAGCTCCTGACATCTGCATGTTGGATGCTATGGGGTGAATCCAATTGTGCTACCTATTTTTAACTTCATTTTAGCTATCCTTTGGAGGACCTTCAGTTCACTCAAGGGTTGAGTATTTTCAGAATACTGAAATGTGAGTAATTCTAATTAAATTAGGTCCCAACATGAACCAGCTCCAGGACCAGTAGTATACCTGAGCTCTAACCTGGGAGATCATTTGGGTATTTTTTGGGGACAGGGGGTAGACAAGATTTAGTCATATTCTGATCTAAGTCTTAGCTAAATGAATTTGCATTGCAGTTTCAGCCCTTTAAATGATTAAATTATACCAATCTACATTCAACTTCTTGAACATTTGCCTCTCCAGTATATTAATATAATTACATTCAGGGCAATGGAATTAAAGTGAATTATCTTCAATAAGATTACGTTTCTGAAGGCCATTTTCTGCTATAAGCATCTCACTTAATATATTAATCAAGAAATTATACAGAAAGTATGACTTTTAAAATAAAGTGACATCACTTAAATAATAAGATATTTATACCTTACATATAAAGCATTTATGGGGGTCCTTTCATGCTTTTTGGAAATTAAAGCAACACTTGATTCACATTTAATCATTTGGCTATGCTATGTTTTTGATAGCTGGAAGGTACTAAACATTCACATTCAACAAATGATATAAAATGGAGACAAAAACCAAATCATGTGTTTTTAGAAGAGACTTCTGCGTTCTCACCTGAGGCTGCTGTGGTATTTGAAGGAGTTGAAGCAGCTGCTTGAATCCGAGCATGAGGAGGAATAAGGATGGTAGCTAGAGGTGGATTACTTGACAGTTCTAGAGAAAAGGTAAGATACATGTGTTAGAGTCCATTCTTAACTCTGTTGTTAAACTATTTTATTGGTATCACTAAACAGAAGACATGGCATTACAACACTGGTTTAACAGAAAAAAAAAGACACGATAAACCTACATCAGAAACTAAATCATGAGCTAGTAATTGACCTATAGAGAAAGGCTAGCAATACGTTGTGATAGATAACAAAAGCACTATCTGCTAAAAAATTCGAGGGTCTTTGAGAACTAAAGATAGGCTGGGAAAAGGTACCGGACAAATGTTTGAGGATAAGCGTATTAATAAGATATATTTCCATCATTCATTAACTTATATATACTAGGTTTCCCCTTGCTACTCTGACAATATTTGACTGCAGGGGTTGACAGTGGTAGGGTCACAGAAAAGAAAATATAACTACAGTCTGTACGTTGGCATGCACAGACCAACTTACTTGATGGCAGGTACGATTTATCTAAACAGTAGTGGAAACAGGATTTAAGAAACATGTTAATTCTCATTGCTTTTACTGAAAACAAAAATGTCTACTGAATGCTATTTTGCTTTTTAACTTAGTAAGACTGTTACTTTTTAAAAGTTTAAAGTAGGCTTTTATCCGCATGTGGAAGTCTCTGTCAACTGTATACAAACTGGCTTTCTTTAAAGAATCAAGAGCTGTATATGAGTCTTGAGAAATAATTTTAAGATGATATTTGATCTAATAATGTAAACAGTTACTGAGACGTGGTGGTGAGCTTGTACATAAAAGCATCTGGTGTTAATTTCAGGTAATATGACTGTTCTTCCAGTCTGCCTAGGATAACCCTGGTTTGTTCTGGCATTTAACTAGTGAGTGCTCATTTCTACTCTAGTAAGTGCTGTTATAAACAATTCTACCTATTATTCTAATAATTTAAAGGAATAATTATACAACCATACTAGTTACAGGAAGGTGTTATCCTTGAACTACAAGTAATATTTACAACATGAACTAAAAAATGTTAAGAAAGTGTTTTCTTTAAAGCAAAATTCATGTAATATAGAATTAATCATTTTAAAGTATATAATTTTGTGGCCAACCAGTCCATCCTAGGGCTTCCCTGGTGGCTCAGACGGTAAAGCATTTGTCTGCAATGCAGGAGACCCGGGTTCGATCCCTGGGTTGGGAAGATCCCCTGGAGAAGGAAATGGCAGCCCACTCCAGTATTCTTGCCTGGAAAATCCCATGGACGGTGGAGCCTGGTAGGCTACTGTCCACGGGGTCGCAAAGAGTCAGACACGACTGAACAAAGGGAAGATCAAAAGGAAGGAAGAGTCCATCCTAAAGGAGATCAGTTCTGGATGTTCATTGGAAGGACTGATGTTGAAACTGAAACTCCAATACTTTGGCCACCTGATGCGAAGAGCTGACTCACTGGAAAAGACCCTGATGCTGGGAAAGATTGAGGGCAGGAGGAAAAGGGGACGACAGAGGATGAGATGGTTGGATGGCATCACCTACTCAATGGACATGGGTCTGGGTGGACTCCGGGAGTTGGTGATGGACAGGGAGTCCTGGCGTGCTGCGGTTCATGAGGTTGCAAAGAGTCGGACACGACTGAGTGACTGAACTGAACTGAGTTTTGTGGCATTCAGTACATTCACAATGTTGTACAACCATCACCTCTACCTAGTTTCAAAAAAATTTTCATCACCCTACAGGAAAACCTTTAAGCAATTAGTCACCATTCATCCCTCCCGCCAGCACCTAACAAGGGAAATATTATTTTAATGCAGAACTTTAAATATGTTCTGGTACAAAGTCTCTGGAAATATTGACTTATTCAACTTGGTGCCTAAATATCTAAATTTTGTACTAAATCTGATACTCAGATTCTGGTAAAAAGAAGCAACATGCTGATGTCAAGATATACAGAAAATGAATGGCAGGAAAAGCTCGAAATTGAGAGAAGACTATTCATTATCTTTTCCCCTTCAAAGAGAAGACTTAGGTCATCTCATCAAATAATAACCTTCCCTGAGTTGGAAAACCACTGCCTTAATGATCAGGTTTGAAGAAATGCTGTTTTCTCATAATCACCTATAGTAGCTATTTCAGTTCTCACTGAGATACAGAAAGAAGCTATGTAGTTTTACTTAAATCAGTCCAATTTCAATGCAATCTCACACCTACAAGAACAGGAGAATCCCTGATAATTGTCGAGGCTGATGACTTTACAGTTCTAGGAACAGAAATTAATGTAAGATGTGGTAATTATTCTTCAGTAATCTAAAAGACAGTCAGACTTACCATCCCAATTAAGACTAAAATTTCCTAAAATAGCTTCTTTAAAATCCACTCATCCATATACCCACCCACACCCTCATCCAACTAACAATACTGAGCATGTTAGGTCCCGGATAGACAGATAAAAAGATAGCTGTCTCTGTTTATTCAACAGAAATAGAAAAATGGAACGACAATTATACAAATAAGCTGGCAAGAAAGGTACTGAATCAATTCAAGACAGGTGCACTTTTAAATTAAGAGATCTCTATGACCAGGTACCCAACATCTAAAAGAAAATCCAGGGACTTCCCTGGTGGTCCAGTTGCTAAGACTTCATGCTCCCAATGCAGGGGGCACAGGTTTATCCCTGGTCATCAGGGAATTAGATCCCACATGCCACAACTAAGACTTCACATGCCGCAAGTAAAGATTCCACGTGTCGCAAAGAAGACCGAAAATCCTGTGTGCCACAACTAAGACACAGCACAGCCAAGTAACAAACAGAAACATTTTTTTAAATAAGAAACCATATTATCTTCATTTAAATATTTTTAAAAAGCATACACAGCCTTTTAATTATAGTCCTGTTTTTGACTTTGGGGCACAGATGCTGTGAGGCTATTTTCTTCCTTTTGTAAAAGTATTTATTTACTTTTAATTGGAGGATAGTCACGTTACAATATTGTGTTGCTTTCTGCCATATATCAATATGAATCAGCCAGAGGCATATGTATGTCCCTCCACTCAAGCAAAACATTTGAAAAAAAGTAAATGCAAAAAAGGAAAAGATGACTGGATATTTTAAGAGCTACAGTTGAGATCATCTTTAAAATAAATTGAATATAAGTGGTTTGTGGTCACATACTGCCCACTTTCTCCCATTCACTCACTTATTTACCAAATCACCTATTCTTGTGTATATGCACATCCAATTGAGGGCCATGGTGGTTTTGTATCTAATTCTGGGTAAGGGTGTATACATGTGTGTATGTGTACACACATACATGTGCAAGGCTTCAGAAAAACAATCTTCTTTTTCTCTAGATAATATAGGAAACAAGGAAGCCCATAATATTACAGTGGGGCTAGCCATGGAGAAGAGGTGGGAAGAATGAGACTGTGTTATCCCAGAGACATGGATCAAAACAAAATGGAAACAGGTTCCAGAAGGTTTTAGAAAACTTAATGTATGATAAGGATTTCTTCAACCAATTAAAGATGTCATAAAACTACTCATTAAAAAAATCACATAGTTTATCAGTACACATTATGAATGCTTTGATGGTGAATTAATCATTATACAGTCCACCATCAAAACACAATGCACAATTTGAGCAAGAACAAAATGAATTTAGAGATAGCTATCAATAAGCCAACCAAGATAAGTATCAACTGACCAAAAAGATAACCAAACTCATTTAACTAAAATTTGCTGCACAGTTTATATTAAAAACTGTAGAAGAAAAATTCCCATGAAAAGACCACCATTAAGTTAAGCAATCTTTTTAAATGTTAAAAACAACAAAACCTAAATCTAGTTGCTGGCAAAACCTCAAGTTTTCCTTAAAGTTTCTCTTCATCTAAATGTAAGATTCCCAAATTTATTGATAAGGGCATGTTTTTTATTTTTAAATTTTTTGGGGTGAGGGGTAGGAGTAGGTGTAGGAAGAGGTATATATATATGTTCAAACTGTGTTGAATGAAAACTGAGGATAAATTTGAGAACAGTAATCAATGTAGAAACCAGAAGGAAGAAATCAACCCTTTAGTAACTAAACCTAATCTTATGGTAATAATAAAATACCAGGCATAAGGTAGAAGGGCACCTTCTTTCTTTGTTAACTTTGAAAGGGCTCAACCTGCAAACCCCCAGAAAGAGTCACTAAGATAGGCACATTTTCTTTTTCTTCTACAAAGAATTTGAGGTCTTCATGTGTGTATGAGGTCTCTTAAGTATAAATGAAAATGGCCAGTGGTTGTCTATATAGTCAAAACTGCTATTTTTCTTCCTATTCACAAAAAGCTTTAAATGATTTAACAATGGCATGCACATTTTATTTGTGTACTTTTCTGAGGGGTAATTCAAATGTAGGATGGTACACTTTGATCTTACACATACTGAATTCTACTGTTGCTTATCTGAATATATACTGTTTAGATGAACAAGTAACTCCATCACAACTACTTCTCTCCTAACAATTTCAAAGTGCCCAGGAAATCTCTTAGGTTTCTGTCGTTGACGACATACTCCACACTCACTCAGAAAAGTAAACACTAAACTAAACAGAAGATCAGACAAATAGTCAACAAACTGCAAAGCCTGCTCCTGCTGCTTGATAATACTGGCAATGTTTCATGAGCGGACTACATGATAGCTGTATAATCCCATGACTACTTTGCCTTGGAACTGCCCAAGAGGGAGGGTCACAATTTATACTAGTCATCCAAAAATGTGTGAATATATTTTGTACTCAATTTATAGTAATGATACACTTAGAAGTTATCTAGCAAAATGTTAGTATTTTTAAAGTCCTGGTGATTGAAAAGAATAAGCTTTAGTAACCTGAAAATGTTATACTCAGAACTCCATTCTTTTTTTTTTCTATTTAATTAGAGGATAATTGCTTTACAAGGCTGGGTTGGTTTCTGCTGTACAACAATGTAAAGAAGCCATGTATATATAGATCCCTTCCCTCCTGAGCCTCCTCCTTCACATCCCACCCCTCTAGGTTGTCCCAGAGCATCGAGTTGAGCTCCCTGTGTTACACAGCAGCTTCCCACTAGCTCTTTCACACATGGTCATGTATATATGTCAATGCTTCTCTCTAGAGAATGGACCCGTGGGCACAGTGGGGGAAGGAGAAGGTGGGACAAATTGAAAGAGTAGCAGAACTCCATTCTTGATGAAATGTAATAAATGTAGCATTACTGTAAGTTGTTTTATCCAACTAAAAATAACCTTTTTGAGCATTTAATAATAACAGGTACTGCTAATATGTTGAAATCTATAGGAGTCATTTTTTTTTGTATCCATTTATACCATGATTTTACATATCACATGCTTCCAAGCTCTGTGTTTTTAGCTTTATTTCTCATTTTTTCCTTTGTCTTTCTGGAGTCAATTCATTTTTATAATCAGAATTCTGGAATGTACTTAAATATCCTTTAATCCAACTACCTCATTTTTGTTAAATCAGGAAACTCAGAAATAGTGCATGGCCAAGGTCTGCACCTAGTTAGAGAGACTATGAAGGAGACTTTAGGTCTGACTTACTCTATACGCAATACTGCATCTTTTTATTATTGCATCTTTATTGCCTTGGCTATAAACCACATACCACTAATATTCTGGTCTTCCTGGAAGTGTATCTGTCCAAACTACACACAGAACTTTAAGTCAAGATATTAGTCTTTCACCGTCTGTTCCTATACCATTCCACATTGTCTCTAGTAGTACAGTTAAGGCAGCAGAACCACTCAAACCTCTGGGAAAGAGAAAACAATTCTTACAAATAGTTTGATAATTTAGATCCTAAAATTCTGAGTACAGTCAACATTATGCATCAGTAATACTCTGGCTACCTGAACTAAAACTAACTTGCCCACCTTTAGCAGCACTCATGAATTTCCTAAGCATCCCCTGCAGTGTATTTCCTTGGTTTAGTTTTCAATAACCTAGAAGAGTATAGCTTACCTAGAAATTTTACTCTTCTAAATTGACTCTTACTCTAAATTTTACTCTTCTCTTCTTTAGCTGCTGCTAAGTCACTTCAGTCGTGTCCGACTCTGTGTGACCACATAGACGGCAGCCCACCAGGCTCCCCTGTCCCTGGAATTCTCCAGGCAAGAACACTGGAGTGGGTTGCCATTTCCATCTCCAATGCATGAAAGTGAAAAGTGAAAGTGAAGTTGATCAGTCCTGTCAGACTCTTAGCGACCCCATGGACTGCAGCCTTACCAGGCTCCTCCGTCCGTGGGATTTTCCAGGCAAGAGTATTGGAGTGGGGTGCCACTGCCTTCTCCACTTCTTTAGCTATAAAGTATCAAAGAATAATTCTGACACCAATTCCTCTGATAAGTATAAACAGCTCAATCTCTTCTGTAACAGAATATCCACTTATTTCTGAAGTCCATTTATAAAGATCTTTTATAGATATTTTTCATCCAAAAGAACACAACAGAGAAACAGGGATAGTCACATTAAAAGTCTATAGTTTATTTACTTTTAAAAAGGGACTTCCCTGGTGGTGCAGTGAATAAGAATCCATCTGCCAATGTGCCAGTGCAGGCAACACAGGTTCAATTCCTGGTCCGGGAAGATCCTACATGTCGTGTAGCAACTAAGCCTTTGTGCTACAATTACTGAGCCTATGAGATTTAACTACTGAGCCCACGCCCCACAACAAAAGAAGTCACCACAAGAGAAGCCTGCACACTGCAGTGAAGAGTAGCCCCTGCTTGCCGTAACTAGAGAAAAGCCTGTGTGCAGCGATGATGATCCAGCACAACCAAAAAATTAAAAATAAATATTTTTTTAAAAATGAAAAAAATTTTTTAAAAAGGAGGGGCATTGTAAGTTAGAGCGGTGCATGAGTTTCTGTTTAGGATTTGATTTATTTGTTGTTGTTTAGTCTAAGTTAAGTTTAGTCTAAGTCTAAGTGGTCAACGCATCTGTGACCCAATGGACTATAGTCGGCCAGGCTCCTCTGTCCATGGGATTTTCCAGGCAAGAATTACTGGAGTGGATTGCCATTTCCTTCTCCAGGGGATCTTCCTGTCCCAGGAATCGAACCCATGTCTCCTGCATTGGCATGTGGATTCTCTACCACTGGACCACCAAGGTAGTCCCATTTGATTCATATCCTACATATTAATATAAATCAAGAGCCCCTATCTTATGTAGACTTATTCTTGCTTTTATAAATTATAATGAATCTAACCCCCAAAAGCCCCTAACTCAAGGTAAGAATATCAGAAGACATTTTACAATCTCAAGGTGGTTGAAATACTATATCCACTTTAGATGCGGCTGAGGATAAGGTCAGAGAAGGCAATGGCACCCCACTCCAGTACTCTTGCCTGGAAAATCCCATGGACGGAGGAGCCTGGTAGGCTGCAGTCCACGGGGTCTCGAAGGGTCGGACACAACTGAGTGACTTCACTTTCACTTTTCACTTTCCTTCATTGGAGAAGGAAATGGCAACCTACTCCAGTGTTCTTGCCTGGAGAATCCCAGGGACGGCAGAACCTGGTGGGCTGCTGTCTATGGGGTCTCACAGAGTCGGACACGACTCAAGTGACTTAGCAGCAAAGGATAAGGTAAGCTAGAAGAAAATACCCAGGATATAGAAAAGCTGATAAGCAGGTGGGCTGATGGTATTTCTGAGTATCTCTATTTCATAACAGAAAAACTGATTTAAAAATCATTGCCTTAAAGATATGGAGCCTCCAAATCATTATCAATAACGAGTTACAATAGATTTTATAAGCAAGTAATCTACTGCTTTCAAATGAAGAAGTGCATCACTCTGGTAAGCTGGCCTCTGTAACACTTGCTTATGTTGCCACCTCTAACATTCCTCAGTCCTCTGCTTTCATCACTTCCTTTAACACAATCCTACACTCATCTAAGAAATCTTTCTTTGATCCTTTCCCCATTTCCTTCTGTTTTCTGTCACTCTTCCTTTACTGTCCTTTTTTTACTTGTTCTGGAACCCGTCTGCTATCTCATCATTGCTTTCCTCATGTCTGGACACTCCTATTCCTGTATTCAAAGACATCTGCAGCCTGCCTGAGTTTCATGTTGCTTTCTAGATATTCAAAATATCCTGTTTTAACTTGCATTTAAGCAGCTGCCCCTTCTTATGTCCTAACCAATAAGCCACTATTCCTCCTGCATCCCCACAAATCTACCATCCCCTCAGATAATCCAGCTAATTGGTAGAGTGGTAGATTCTTCAAACTAAGTCACACTAATGTAGTTGATAATCTTTACTTATATCTGCCCAACACCCATCCTATGACATGACCTTGGGGGGGAGCAGGGAGACAATGCTCTACTGGGTAAAAATCTCATAAAAATTGGATAGAAAATTTGAATTGAGGATGTCTGTGGTGGGATTAGTTGGAAACTCATCTTTAAACACACAAAATCACCTATCTCCCTATATATTTCAGCCTTGGAATAGTAAAGAATTGGTAAAGAAAATTGATTTCTGTTGGGATTTCCTGATTCTATTTGCTTCCTAAGGTCTGACTCAGTCATGTCCAGCCTTTGAGATCCAATGACTGAGGGAAAGTAAGAGAATGGTTACTTTATGGTATGCTGAAGGTCTGTGCTGGCCTCAAGTCCTAGAAGTAGATAACACTGTCAGTCAGGAGATCCTAGTACACTGAAGCCCTAGTTCTAGAAAAAAGAGAGGTGTAATAGTTTACGAGTTATAGATCCAGAAGGTCAGAAAGATCTCCAAGTTTTTTTGTCCAGTATCTGTTCACCTCTCTTCTCCCTCTAGTTGATTATAGAAACACTTGTTTGATTATATGAAAGTAATATTAATTACTGCTTATGGCTATTTACTTATGGCACAGTAACAAACATCAAATTGTAGTTAGCTATAAGCTTGACTATATTTTGGGGCTTCCCTTGTAGCTCAGTTGGTGAAGAATCTGCCTGTAATGCAGACCTGGGTTCGATTCCTGGGTCACGAAGATCCCCTGGAGAAGGAAACGGCAACCCACTCCAGTATTCTTGCCTGGAGAATTCCATGGACAGAGGAGCCTGGCAGGCTACAGTCCACGAACTCACAAGAGTCGGACATGACTTAGTGACCAAACCACTACCAACTTACTATATTTTACCCAAGTGTTTGATCTTTGTAGTTCTGTTCATATGGTAGGTTTGCTTTACTAATTAAAACAACAGTTCCAACAAGAAAAAGGAAAATTAGAAATGCCCATTAAGTACTGGCTGAATGAGTTAATAAATACTGTGTATATTTAAAGTGGGTATCAACTGCTCAAACATTGAGCAACTAGTATATGTAGATCAGGGACTACCTTTAGTTCATCTGGGGAAAGTAGTACAGACTTCACTGAAAATTTGCTGAGGATAAAGAAGGGTTTTATTCCACCTACAGCAGGATACTCACTGATGACACCCACCATCCCTCTATTCTCTCTAGCTATACAACTAACTGGAAAGTTAGTTCTCTTTCTTTAACCTCTTATTCTGATCATCTATTAATTGTTATTAATTAGTATGTGCTTTAAAGTTACAAGTATTTGTGAGTATGTAGATAAATGGGAACCCTTGTAACATTGAATGTTACAAGGAATGTAAAATGTGCAAGTCATTATGCAAAATGGTTTGGCAGTTTCTCAAGAAATTAAATACAGAATTACCATATGATTCAGTCAGTCAGTCAGTTCAGTCGCTCAGTCGTGTCCAACTCTTGGCGACCCCATGAATCACAGCACGCCAGGCCTCCCTGTCCATCACCAATTCCCGGAGTTCACTCAGACTCACGTCCATCGAGTCAGTGATGCAATATCCCCCAACTGGAAACGCGTATTCAAATGAATTCATACTTGTACACAACAGTCATAGCAGAACTATTCACAATAGTTGGAAGGCAGTGACAAACCAAATGTCAATCAACAGATGAATGGATAACCAAAATGTGGCATATTCCTATGCTATGGACTGAATGTCTGTGTCCCCCTAAACTTCATATGCTGAAGCCCTAAATCCCCAATGTGACGGTATTTGGAGGTGGAACCTTTGGGAGGAAATTAGGTCATGAATAGGATTAGTAAGAAGAGACACAAAAGAGGTGATCTCTTTCCACCATATAAGCAAGAAAAGTAGCTGTCTGCAAACCAGGAAGCAGCCCTCATCAAACACTGCATTTGTCAGCATCTTGACCTTGATGTTCCCAGCCTCCAGAACTGTGAGAAATAAATGTCTGTTGTTTAGTCACCCAGTTCATGGGTGTTAAGTTGCCTGAACTGATTAAGACATAATATAATGAAAATTATATTTGTTGTTGCTTAGTCACTAAGCTGTGTCTGACTCTTTTGCAACCACATGGATTGTAGCCCGCTAGGCTCCTGTCCATGGGATTTCTTCCGGCAAGAATACTGGAGTGGGTTGCCATCTCCTTCTCAAGAGGATCGTCCTGACCCAGGGATCAAACCTATGTCTCCTGCATTGGCAAGTGGGTTCTTTACCACTGAGCCACCCGGGAAGCCCATAATGAAATATTATTCCATCATAAAAAGGAATGAAATACTGATACATGCTACAACATGGATGAGCCCTGAAAACATGCTAACTGAAAGAAGCCAGACACAAAAGGTCACATATTATGTGGTTCCATTATATGAAATATCTGGAAGAGGTAAATCCATAGAGACAGAAAGCAGACTGGTGGCTGCCAAAGGTCAAAAAAGGAGACAGTGGAGAGTGAATGCTTAGTGGGTACGGAGTTTTCTTCAGGAGCAATGAAAATGTTGTCAAAACTGAGAGAGCCGATAGCTGTATAACACTGTGAATGTATTAAACACTACTGGATTGTTTACTGTAAAATGGTTTATCTTATGCTACATGAATTTTATCTTAGTTTTAAAAAAAGCTTAGAAATTCATAAAATAACTTAGTTGTTTTAAACTTTATTTTCTTTAGTAATAATGGAAAATTATTAGCGAGTGACTCAGAGAAGGCAATGGCACCCCACTCCAGTACTCTTGCCTGGAAAACCCCATGGACGGAGGAGCCTGGTGGGCTGCCGTCTATGGGGTTGCACAGAGTCGGACACGACTGAAGTGACTTAGCAGCATTAGCGAGTGACTAAAGAATCAAATGTAATTACTTCAGAAATGATGTATGTGAACAGCAAAACAATCTTGATTTTTAAAATCTGATCAAATACAAGGTTTAAGCAGTATCTCAGTTTCAATGAACACAAACAGGTGCACACACACATCGAAGAGTATGGATTAAAATATGTCTCAATTTAAGGAGAATTATTCTCCAAAATATATCCATCATAAATATCACAAGATGCATCATGTGTTTGCATTTGAGTTTCTACCAAGTTGTTTACTTAACAAGGGGCTGTCTTGATTTGTATATTTTGAGAAATAATGTACTTGCTGGAGGAAATCCTTAGCGTGGAAAAAAAAAAGATCAAGATTCCTTTTAAACTTTGGGAAACTTTAGTTATCTGACAGAAACAGTAAAAAATGAGGCAAAAAAATATCTAGCACTGACTTAGCAGTTTCTCATGCCAAGGTCCACAGTTTTACTGGATGTCACCGTACTCAAATAAAACGCAGTGAGCGCAAACCCAGTGCTCTATGACAACCTAGGAGGTGGGAGGGAAGCTGAAGAGGAAGGGGACATATGAATGCCTAGGGCTGATTCATGCTGATGTATGGCAGAAACCAACACAATATTGTAAAGCAAATATCCTCCAATTAAAAATAAATAAAATTTTTAAAAAATCTTATAGATACTACTTTATAAAGCAATCCACTAATTATATTATGCATAACATGATACATTTATGTAAATAGATAATATAGAATTTCCAATGGTGGTCTCAGATAGATTTAAAAAGAGCGTCATATCAAAAACTTTAGGTAATATAACCTTAAAAACTACATAGATGGTTCAAAAAGTAGCTCTACTGATTACAAAGACACAGATGTGAAAGATGCATATAGAGTTTAAAAAAAATCATTCTATAAAATTTGAGATGTAACAAACAATTCCTAAAGTACTGTGTGTGTGCTCAGTCTGCTCTTTGTGACCAACCCCATGGACTATATCCCACAAGACTCTTCTGTCCATGGATTCTCCAGGCAAGAATACTGGAGTGGGTTGCCATTTCCTTCTCCAGGGGATCTTCTCGACCCAGGGATCTCTTGCCTCTCCTTCCCTGACAGGTGGATTCCTTACCACTGAGCCATTTGGGAAGCCCAAACTAATATTAACTTTGTATAATTTAAATCTATCTGAGTTAACAGAAAGAACCCTTTTGGGATCTTCTAAATGGGAAAACAGAAGATCACTTTATATTCAAGGGTTATCAGCATTAGCATTAGAAAAGAGCTACACCATAAAATCATAAAGTGATTACTTTGAAAGCTAACAGTAATTCTTTCAGGACTGTGATTTTAATTTTCTCTATACTTCCTCTGCATTTTTAACATTTTCTTCCATCTAAATGTATTATTCTTGATTAAAACAAAAGCAGTTAAGAATTAAAAATAGAATTTATTTTCTCAAGATGTCTAAAATTTTTATGACACGGAATTAATGAATTTCTGTTGTGGAAGAGGACAACAGTCTCCCAGTCAAACCTTCTGCCAAACTGGAATAATCTTACCTACAATATTTGACATCACCCAGCTTTTCCCTGATATACAGATCAGTATTTTGAAAACATCTTGTTCCACTATTACCAGTTGAAAATGTCTTTACTGATTCCTAAATATTTAGTCTCTCTTTATGCCAGGGGCTGAGGCCTTTATTTGAGGTATTTTTCTCAGGAGTCTCTTAAGTCTTCACTTTTGAGGCTCTATATTTAATTCTGCCCCTTTGTATACTCTACCTGGTGTCCATTAACACCTTAGAGAGGCATAGCCAGGACTTAAAACAACATTCCAAATTATTTCTGATCAGCCCAAGTCAAAATTAATAGTTGCAGGAAACCTGAAGATTTTCTTTGATGAATGAGATTACATAAGCATTGCTAGTAGCTACATAATATTGACAGTTTAAGATTACAGTCAACTGAATCATCCAAGTCTATTCTACTAGCAGCTCACATCTTCCACATCTAAAGTTTAAGAAATGCATTTTCCCAGTTTTAGAAAAACTTAAAAGGGGGAAAATTTTTTGTTTTATAATAAAATAAATTATATCTATTTCCTGATCACAGAAAGCTCTCTATCCCCCTTCTATATTTTTAACTTGACTAATTGAAACAAGCAATCTATTTACTCCTTGTTTTATCCATAGGGAATTGTACATGTTTAATGTTCAGTTAAGGAAGAAAACCACATCATCAGAGACAGTATCGCTGATGAATGAATGAAAAATGACCATCCCTGGGCTTTTTAGAAATCACCAATACACAAACTCAGTTTTCTAATCAGTGTTTTCTTAGCAGTAGCAATGATGCCAAGGCTTACAAAGGAAGAAAATTTCTCTTCTACATCCCTTATATAAGTGCTAAGATGGGCTTTATAAGACTCCAGTTTTCTTGTCTGTATGGCATCTAAAATTACACAAATATAGCCACCAATTTATTTCCGGGTTAAGAAAACTTGATATAAATCCTTGGGAAGCAAGAAATTTTAACATTCTAGACACAAATCTGAAGATTAAATTGTATGTCAATCTTATTATTAAACCTTACTCGGGGAAATCTCTGTAACTTCTCCAGTACAAGATTTATCAGAACCTGCTAAAAATTAGAGAAGCTATGCCTATTTGAAAAATTTAATTCTGCTTTTATTTTGTTCAAAACCATATAAGTGTGGTAGTCTAGTATGTGGTTATATAGGATGCTCCCTTCCTGTATAAGTACTTAATATGCTTACTTTTACCCTACAAAGATTTAATAGAAAATTAAAGCTACACATGTGTAACTTTCCTAGAAAATAGTAAAAGGATTAAGTGTTAGGAATTACCTTGAGTGGTGAAGTTGAAGAGTGCAGGTGTGTCTCGCCCATTTGGTAGTTTGACATTTGGGTCCCGTAATTCATCAAAAAATGAATGTGCACAAGCTTCCAGTGGTGTCAGTCGGGCAGTTGGTGTATACTCCAGCAGACGGCTACAAAGTGCAATCGCCTCGGGTGGAGTTCGGGGTCGGAAGACCTACAGAATGAAAAAAAAAAAAAGAGAGAGAGAGAGAGAGAGAAAGTACAGTTAATGTTTCAAGTAAGAATCTTTGCAAATTATCATCTGAGTACTGAGTTAATTCCCACCATGTACAAAAACATGGTTGCATTTGTGAAAGAAACCTTTTAGAATGAAAGGAGTTAACTGCATACAATTTACCACATTGGGGTGAACTGCTGATTAAAGACTATATGAAAAAGGCTCAGAGAAAAAACTAGGGAAAATGAAAAAAAAAATCTATACAAGCTTATCATAAAGCAGTACAACCAAACATGCACACAAAATATGACAGGCACAAAAGAAAGTCTCGGTTCTGGGAGCAGTCACAACTAGAAGAATGTGAAGTTAATGTAAAGTTCTGACTGCTGTGGTAATAGTTATAAGGTTTGCCTCTTTGGTGTGACTTTTCTTTTTAGCAGAACAATTGTTGATAATCAACAGCACAGCACTGTACAAATCTGGCAATTAATATCTTTTAAAAAGGAAAAGCTGTTTATTCTTCAATGATTTGGTATTAACTTTTCAATAAACAGAGCCTATTATTATTTGAGGAAATTCTTGAATATCCAGAACTTCTGAAAATGTCCAAAATTGTTTTCTCAGGTAGGTGTTATCGTAACATGGCCAGTTTACCCCTCATTTGAATAAATATTCTAGGGTTTTAATCAGGAATAGAGAAACTTATTTTTCATTAAGAACATCAACTCACAGAAAAAGTAAACTGAAAGCTATATAATGAGGCAAAATGCAAATAAACAAACTTATTTAAAGGAACGGAAAGCTTTCTACTCATCTGTGTCTTAAAACTCCGAATAAATACACAGAACTATGAAAAATATACTTTGTTCTAAATTATGGATAGTTAAAGAATAAAAGCAGAAGGGGAAAAACAGAAATAAACATAAACATCTGGACAGAAAGCTTTTGAAATTAAAGAAAAATGAAACACATATCCCTTGACAGAAGAACACAGACACAAATAGAAGGGTTAGTAGCCGCAATGGTGGAAGTTGACAGACACAAAAAGGAAAACGGATGCATAAAAATGGAGGGAAAGAGACCTACAAGTGAGGAAAGGACATGCAGACTGTGACAAGGCACAGAGGCGTCTGAGAGGCTTAAGTTTCCTAATGATAAAGGCTCATGTAACATTTGGCTATCCACCTAGGCTGAAAGCAGGAGAACTGGTTACTACTACAGAGCTCATTAGATTATGAGACTATTTATAAGAGTACTTTCTACACTGAAAATCCTTTTTTTGTTTTGAAACAAAGTTTATTATTAATAAAGATATTTTCCTTGGAAATTGAGAAATTTTGGCTTGAGTAAGATATTAGAAATTTATTTCTGAACATTAATTATCTTAGTTAATTTATTTGGTTGTGTTAGAAAACCCTCTCCACAGTTACAAGCTGCTTTATCTTTATTCTTTTGAATAATCTGACTTGCCTCAGTCAAGGAGCTAATGTACTGTATTATTTGAAATGTTTAGATCTTTCACTGTACGTGGTCATTTCCCCCTTCTCTTGCTTCCCAGCCAGAACCATATTCAAACTCAAAATGTAGAAGAAAATAATCAGTGGAAACATTTAGAAAAATTTTTATGAAAATACTAAGCACTACTGACCTTCTCCTGAGGGAAGTTTGTATTTATTTGACAGCATATGGATTTACTTTGTTAGCTAGTTTAATAAAAATGCCTCTGACCAATATGGGAGCACAGAAGTAGAATTAAAAGTACCACCACCAAAAGTAGGAATAAGTATCTTTTAACATTCAAATGTAGGGTAGGTGGACAGTGAGTATATTTTAAATGAAAAAATTCTGTGTTACATCTATTAATAAACCAGTATTGTAAGCTTACTTCTGATTACTAAAAAGAAAATCATCCACGTCTTTTTTGATTTCTTACTGACTAAAAGTCACCATCCATGTTGGTACTAAGACACATAATAGCTTATTCTGCCAGGCAACCCTAACTCACAGAATCAAAGAGTTAGAAAAATAAGGAAAAGAATTCATTTTAAGAACCTACATTAAACTCAAGACTTAACCTGCCTTTTAAGAAAAGTACCCATTATTATTTCTAATCCTTGAGAGATTCCTGATGAGAAAAGCCTTGGTTCTGTAATATACAGATAAAGGTTAAGAAAATTATGTGGGGTCAAATCCCAGCATACCCAAAGTCCAGATTTCTGACCATAAGACAGGGTGTGGTAGCATGCAGCTTTCAAAAATTATAGGCCAAACTAGAAAAAGGTTTTCTGAATTATCTTTGTGTCTAAAGAAAAGGAAACCAATAACTACTGTCACTTGGCTTTTAATAATGAAGTTTCTGCTGCTTTTCATTCCATACTAAATTGTTTAACACTCAACATCTTGGGTTCTGTGGGGTTTTTGTCAATATTTATTCTTGTAAAAATACTTTTCAAACCCCACTCCTAAACTTCAGCTTAGTTATCAATAAATCATTCAAGAAACTGAGAGTCTAAATATATACCACAAGCAAAACCTATACCGCACAGCTACCTACTTTGTTTTTATTATTACATTTCAAGAATGAATAACTTAGCTTTTCAAAAAAGTTTTCCCCCCGAGTTTTATAGACCTGCCCTGAAATTTTGGGAAAAAAAAAATTAAGTACATACCCGCACTCCTGAGGTGAAATGTCCTGTTCCTGACGAATCCTAAAGATGAGAATGCAGTGAAATAATCCAAACAGGGGAAGTCAATCCAAAAGAGAATAGTCCAGCAAGGAAAAATATATCCAATGTTATAAGAAATCCATGGTGTGGAGGGGGGGACATAGAAAATGTTTATACAGTTATAAACTTTAAACATCAGTCTGCACAGTAGCAAGTCCAAGTTTTAAAAATTATTTCACCACAGTGTATGCAAAAAAAATTTGATTGCGCAATGGTGAGGCACAGTAAAGAAATTAAATTTTAATTATGTTCCGATGCCAGTGCATTTATTAAAAAAATACAAAACCAAAAAAAGTTAAAATCAAAATGAAATCTAGAAGTAAAATTCCCAAAGTAAAGTGTTTGGTCTTCTACGACCTGGATTCATTGTCCATTGACATGGCTGGGAGGGGGCATATCAGCCTGCTTGTCAAGATGTGAGTTCCCAATATGCTAATTTTTCTCTATTAATGAATTCCAGTAACACAGTATAAACATTTTTGCTAAATTATTAGTGATGAGAGGAAAGTGATAAATTTATTTAATTTATAGGTTTCAAGCCAGATATTTTCAATTTGTGTGAGCTAAGAAGGATCAGGCCACCGCGGATTATTCTCATTTTGGATTGACTTCCCTGATAAAAGATATTTACTGACATTCTCATTATCTTAGGACTCTTCAAGAAATTGACATATCACCTCAGAAGTGCGGGTATAAACTTACTTTTTCTATTGTGGGCTTTGCCCCCTCATACCCTCTCCTTTTTGGAAAAACTCACTGAAAAAATTCTGTACCTCTGAACACTACAAATTCAACACAGTTCCATCTGCAAATATGCCCAATTCACCCACCAAAAGCTAAACAAAAATATATACAATGAACAATACAACTAAGGGACAGTCACAGTTATAGGTGACATGCATAGTAAGTAATGTAAACCAACACCTAGGCACAACGGAGCCAAATATGCAAAAGGGAGGTAGCAGGGTCTATTATGTCTAGGTATTGAGAACAAAAAATGGCAGAACTCACCAGTAGCTGTGAATTCCCTTGGCTATTCTAAGAGAATTTAACATTCTTTTAGGATAGTTTCCAGTGGGGGAATTAAATATTTTGCAAAAAATAAATAATCCGCGGATTACTTTTAGTCTGCAGACTAAAATTTAGTTCACGGATTAAAATCCGGCCCGTCAGGATAAAAATCTCTCATGAACTTAAAACACAACCAGGTGGACAAAAATAGAAAACCAGACTAAAAAAAATGAGAGCACAAAGTAAGACTCAACTGGGCCAACTAACAATTAGTGCGCAGACTAAATATGGCCAGCCAAGAATGTTAGCAAGGCCATGAAGAGCCAGCCCAAAACACTCCCTGTAAAAACTAAAACCAGAAGTAAATAAAGAAAACAAAACAGAACAAAGCAAAAAATAAAGAAATAAACAAAAGGAAGAAAGAAAACAAAAGCGAAAAGAAAAACTGAAAAGAACCAAAACACTGACATGAACTTTTAAGTGATTCAACTACTACCTCACCTGTGCAGCAACTCATTTTCTTAAATTGAAACAAACTCTTATCACAAATACTAGTCTAGAGAAGAAACTAGGAGGAAAAAAAAATTTTTTCCCCAAAAATAAAGTCTCTGTGGTACTGAACAAATGCAAATGAGTTCTTAACGGAAGAATTATTCAAAATAAATTTGCATTTGGAAAACTCAGAAAGGACACAGGCCATTTTCTCCTTCACATGTCCTATAATAAATAGACTTTTGCCATCAAACATCAAATTTCAACCTGGAGCTAACTGTTATGACTGAATCTTAAGCCCCTTAAAATTACCATTTATATACCACATCAAGGCTTATGGTTGATTCTCATAGCATCAGCTCTCAACAATTCCACTATATTAAACAGCCAACCAGAGCAATGTAAAAATGCCTATGGGGCAATGATAATTAATCTAAGTAGAATGGAGAACAAGTACTGTGCCTTGTTCAGTAGCTCAAATAGCTAGTCCTCTTCAAGTTTTCATTGTGATAAATGTACAGTACAGACACTGTTCGCTGGTCATACACAAAATACACAAGCATTAAATGTTAAAAACTGATAAACCATGAACACTTCTGAAGAGCAACCCCAGTACATAAAATTATTTGCAATTTGTAAGGCTATATGCAGGACTAAAAGTGAGACAATATTATGGATTTGCTGACTAGTTAATTAACTAAAAAAAGAATTTAAGTCTACTGAAGTGCTCATGTACAGCACATAATTCATAAGAAACACATCTTTTCCTTAGCCACAATTCAATAAATTTTAGCTTCACTAATTAAAATACACATAAGGAATATAATGTTGGTATCAGCATTAAACTATGCCATAAATTCCTCCCTCTAATCTCATTTGCTCATAAAATACTACAGAAGTGTGATTTACCAAATGTCTACTTATCCAATTTAATCTTTCATTGTTCATAAAATGGTTACTATAGTCAAGTCGATCTTCCTAAGAATATAGAAATATTTCCTTTTCATCCATACCTCCTTTTCTTAAGGGATAGTCCCCTAAGCTACAACAATTCCTAACTTTAGCAGCACCTAAGCAAACCCAAGGGCTTCCCAGGTGTAAAGAATCCACCTGTTAATACAGGAGACACAAGAGACATGGGTTTGATCCCTGGGTTGGGAAGATCCCATAGAGCAGCAAATGGTAACCCACTCCAGCATCCTTGCCTGGAAAATTCCATGGACAGAGGAGCCTGGTGGGCTCCAGTCCATGGGGTTACAGAGAGTCCGACATGACTAAGCTACTGAGCACACATGCACACAAGCAAATCTAAACTGTCTTTCAACAGTACCCACCCTCATCTACTAGCCCTTCTATTGCCTTTAAAGGAGGCTCCTTTTCCTGTCCACCATCCACACTGAAGAGCCTCTCTATGATACCTATAGTACATGAAACACCTTGGAACACCAACAGCACATAATCAGGTATAAGGTTATTATTTAATACTTGCTTCAACTGACTCAGATATATATCACCCTTAAGTGTTTCAAAGATGGAGACTTAATATTTTAGTTTTTTTTTTTCTTTTGTATCCTTTATGGTGTCTAGCATAGCACTGATACACAGGAGTTAAGTGTTTTAAAGAACAAATGATAAGTCACAAATTTTTGCCTTCTTTTTTAATTCACCCTCACCCTATCCTCTGCTCCCCACAAGTGATCCATTCTTTCTTTTTTACCTTATTCTTCTCACGTATGGATTCACCACCTTAGTAGTTGAATTTTAATGTGCAATAGTTTCCAAAGAAATAGGGTAAAGCCAGTATAAACAGAAAAGTGAGGAGGTCTATTCACATAGCAAATAGATGTTAGAGAAGAAGTGATTATTCTAGCACTAATGAAGATGGAGGTAGAAAATTCAGTAAGGAACATAGTGTATTTATGTGACAAATGATAATGTACTAGTTGAGGTCAGTAGGCAGATGGGTTGAAGAGTAATATTGAAATTGATTACCTGAACAGCACACAAAACAGACAAATGACAAACTTAGGAACCAACAGAAATCCTCAACATAGTTTCATGCTTTCTGGAATACATGAGCAAAATAAGGCAGAAAGGCCAGAAAGGGTAGAGTGGATCAGCAAAACAACAACAACAAAATGTTTGACAGGGATTTTTGCTTTGTGCTAAGACCCTTTGAACGTATTTTTGGTAATGGGTGAAACTAGTTAAAACAGGTAAGTTTACCAAATGAAAATTCATCTTGTAGTCAAAGACTTAGGAAAAAACACTATGAAGAAAGTCATTTAAAAAAATTATAGTGCATCTTTTGGTTTAGCTTTAAGCATAGCAAATAATACATGTAATAACTAAATTAGCTAGTCTGATTCCTTTGATGGCTGAAATGACCTCAATTTTTTGCTTACTCTGTTAGCTAGTTAGAAACACTAGTATTCACTCATTTCACAGCATGTGGACTGTATTCTAAGAAATCAAGTATGTAAGGATTGATTTTTGTGGATAATGCTTTCTGGGATACTTAAATCAATGATCTAAGGTCCCCACATATCCTACAGACAATTAACTATTAATCATGTATACCCAAGTCTCAGCAACAAACATTTTGAGGTAACATATTCATTTTATCATCAACAAAAGAGAAATAAGAAGCTGCTATGGTACATATATGGTATGACTTGGAAAGTACTACAGGAGTTATATGGTGGGAATAATCACATAAGAGCTTGGATAATTAGATGTTTCGTGGGAGAAGGAGATCTGAAGTCTTGACGAAGGTCAAGACTTAGTAAGCAGAGAGAAAGAACACTCTAAGTGTTCACTAGTAAGAGGTAGAAATGAATGTGGCTTTTCCGGGGAACAATCAGGAGAACAGTTTGATCAGATCAAGAAATTCAGCACGACTGCATGATCCGTTCAAAGTGAGCAGGACAACACTCTCATATGTAGCTAAGTTATTAAACAGTACTCAGTCAATCGAAAGAAACCAAGGCCCTTGGGATTCTAATCTATTTCCTCTACTAACTAGATATATCATTTATGAATTTCATTACTCTGAAAGAATATACAGACATCTGTGTTACCTAACTCAGAGGTCCCCAACCTCCAAGATGTAATGGCCTGATGATCTGAGGTGGAGCTGATGTAATAATAGAAATAAATTGCACAGTAAATGTAATGCGTCTGAATCATCCTGAAACCATCCCACCCCTGGTCCATGGTCTTCTCCAAAACTGGTCCCAGGTGCTGAAACGGCTGGGTACTGCTGATTTAACTGACCTCACAGGATTATTTAATACTGGAATAATACAGGGGAATATCTGCTTTAACTTTAACAAAATGTTAGCACAATCAGATACTCAAAATAGGGAATAAACATATACAACCATTACAATGTTAACTTTATTAGAAATCCTTAATCTATCCTGGTGGCTCAGAGGTTAAAGCGTGTGCCTCCAATGCAGGAGACCTGGGTTCAATCCCTGGGTTGGGAAGGAAATGGCAACCCACTCCAGTATTCTTGCCTGGAGAATCCCATGGACGGAGAAGCCTGGTAGGCTACAGCCCATGGGGTCGCAAAGAGCTGGACACGGTGAGTGACTTCACTTTCACTTTTCAATCTATCCTAACCAAACACTGAACTTTTAAATTCATTGCCTAATTACACGCATTTAAGGGTGAGGGAGCTGGAGAACTTGGGAAAGATTAGGTTTAACTGACTAAATGCCTCAGGAAAGGTTAAGAGCAGGACAAAGAACTAAATCTCTCATTTTTCTGGAAAAAGAAGCAGAAGAGTGACTGGATAATCATCCGAACTGGGACAGTGAAGAGTGTGAAGAACATGCCATTAATAATCATACTGGGCAAACATAAATTGGGACATATAAGCACTCTTCTCATTATATGTATGGTATATAAAATTTTTCCTATAGGCAATGAGGAATCAGACAATTTCAAACAGGAAGAGACAATATCACATGTGCTTTAAGGAAGATGACTTTGACAGCAGTGAGGATGTGAAAGATATGAAGGAGGGAAATCAGGAGGTAGGAGGTTGTTTCAGCAATTCTATGATATGATGTTGGGCTAAAGTCAGGGCAGTGGAGATAGAGAAGACAAATCCTCTATATGCATATCTGTTTTCAAAAGAACCTGAAGAAAAGACACAACAGCTAACTGCTTTTCTACAAAAGCAAAAAACAACATGAGGCACAAAGAATGGGAGCAATGCTTATACTAGATCCTTACTTCATACCTAAATAGACTGTCATTTACCCAAAACTCCATGTACCAAATGCAGAATTTCAGCTTCTTCTCTTCTTCCAACCAATCTCCACCTGTATTTAATTCTCAATTTGCTTTTGCTATCATTTCCTTTTGCGTCCCATCTGGCTTTTATTCTTTTAACTGTATAGCATACACCAAAAAGCAAGTATTTATCTTCCCCACCATCACTCTCAATACTGGTCCCCTTTTCAAAACATTAGTATATATATATTTCCTTTCCAACTTAAGCCACAAATGCTTATTCAATGAATTAGGTTGTTCTGGCTATTAGGTAATAGTCAAGGGCATCTTACTGGATTTCTGAATTCTCCAGAATTCAGGATTCTCCCTGCAATATATCACACTAGGATTATTTCATTGTTTTGTTCTTCTGTTTGCTATCTTTCTTATACATCTGAATACCCTCACTCAATGCTTCCAAGGAAGACATTTTCTCCCTTCAACTTTCTGTCTGCCTATTTTTTTTGAGAACAGGAGCTCCCAGTTCTGGGGATATAGCTGTACTACACTATAACATGGTAGAGAAAAAAAGGGTTTCAGCAAATGGGACCAAAATAGGTTTTAACAGAAGACTTCGATAAAGGCAAAGCAGATTTTGTTTCCAGACTCCTGTTTACCCGCCTTCCAAAGGCAAAAAGCTTTTTCCTTTAGAGAATAACATTATGTACATTAAAAAAAAACACAAAAAACTCCACTGGCTGCCTAGCATAAAAGAGTATTTCTCAAGCTGACATTCACTATCACAAAGGAGGGGAGACTTTCCTCTAGAAATTTAAAATTTTGTATTCTTATTTTGACAATAATCAATTCTTAATAAATCAATGTAAATATATTCTGGATCATCTGGAAGACAGAGTACTGCCATGGAATTTCTGTGTCTGAATTTGGTTTTGTGTTTACAACCACAGTAACAGCAACCAATGGTGTGCACTAATGAGAAATTAATGTAAGTGTCCTACTATATAATAAATGCATTTGTACCAAGTGAGAACCAAATTATGGCACATATATGAGTGAAGAATTCACAAGAGTTTGAAGACACAAAATAGGTGGGAGAATTGAATTATTATTCTATATATGGTATAAGAATGGAAGCCTAAATAAAACAAAAGGGCTTTGTGTATATTATTACACTGGAAAAGCATCAGTGTAAGATATAGAAAACATCTGGAATTCACAAGGGTAAATGATGTAAAGCATGCAAATTCACCATTAGTCTTCTATTGCTTGCATGGTAATTATAATGAATCATTCCTCACATTCCATCCTGGCTAACACTTGAAGAGATATAATCAAGGGGAAAAAGTACAGAATATGACACACACTAGTACTGGTGGCAGTCTTGATTTAAAAAAAAACGAGGACAAGGACTACTAAATAAGATCTCATGACCTCATTTCAGCATTGTATTGCTTAGAAACTCTACACAGGATGAATATTTAGAACAGATTCGACCAAAAAGAATTTTACTTTTCTACCTTAAAATAACATGCTTATTAAAAAAAAAATATGGAAATGCAGAAGAAAATAAAATCACCTATACTCTTTTAATTCAAACTACCATTAGCATTTCTGAATACTTCCCTGTATTAATTCAATACACAGAATTCTCTTTGCTTCTTGTTCTTCTTTAACATGGCTGAAATCATAGTATACTACAAATCACTTATTACACTGTAACTTGGAATAACTTTGTGGATTCAAACTGCAGCTCGGATTCTAAATCCAAATAGGGCACCTACGATTCTCTTGAGTTTAGAACCAGTGAAAGAACCTAAATATCTTCTGACTCAGATTCAAAATAAACTTTAAATACCAAGACCAAAGGATGACTTATCTCAGAATATTTAGTGTTTACTGTAAACTTAAAAAGAGGGTAGGGGAGAGAGCAATGTCTTGGTCAGTGAAAGCTACAACTTATAATTCTGGCAGTAAAATTATTACTGAGGTCTTTGTTTCTAATTATTTGGAAACAAGAGGATTTTCTGAAGTGAAGAGACGTGAAGATATTTGATAACTTGAAGTAAAGAAACCTGAATAATACAACTTAGCAAGAGATCTACTTTGAATCTGGAAATGTAAATTATTTCACCTAAATTACTTTACCTCTTATTATAAAAGATATATAACCAATTAAATGAACTTGTCAGTGTTCAAAACAAACTGTTCTATGTATATTTTTAAATATAAAAGATCTCTGATTGAAATATGTATTAAAAAGTTGAATATTTCCAACCCACAAAATATATAATGAAATATAAGAATAAACTGGGAAGAGGGATATATAGATGGCACAGAACTAGAAGGTTAAAAAACTTGGTATTAAACACACACACACATACACAGAGAAGAAGCTTAATCCTGACTTTGTCAATCACATATGGAAACATGGATAAGTCATTTGGCATGTTTAGCTACAGTTTCAGAATCCATAAAACAAGAGAGTCACTCTAGCTCTAAACCTTATTGATATTTTTTTTTCCCCTCTGCATACAATCTCACAAATCAGACATGAAAATAACTTTTTAATAAAATCTCTCTACAATCATTTCAATTAACTATCAAAACAAAAAATAAAGTCTTCTCATAAGTTAGTACTTATGCTCTTAGAATTGGCTCCAACTAAAAGTTGAAGTTAGGCTTTTCCAATGGCTAGTGACATCCTGTGGGTATATCAACTGCTTTCAATGTATACTATTCATGAGACCAAATCTTCATTTTACTCTTGCTCCCAAAACACCAACAGGAAAGAAAACAAGAGAAGAACACAAAATATAATCTATTACTAGTAGTTTAAAAAGAATAAAAATATATGTGATACTGAATGCTATACGATATTGAATGCATGTAAGTACCCAACTATATAAAGAAATTACTTCTGAATTTTAAAGAGTAAAAATTTATATAAGATCCTGCACTTAATGAAATTCTTTATTTGAATACTATGCATGTGTACTGTCCTCATCCTACAAATAAAAACCCAGATTGGAAACTTTCTACAGGAAATCAATGGGAATGCAGCTATATACAATCAATGAAATACTAATGTATAATTATCCAATTATTTTTACATGCAGAAGTCCTGTTGTACTTTGTATTCCGACAGCCACCTAGTCTCAAAATAGTTTAGTTCAAGAACAATGAGAAATCCAACTTCTAATTAACTACTGGTTAATGTATTTTTTAAAAAACTCGTTTTGACTCACCTTAGTCCAAGGATGTGCCTTAATTTGAGGGAATTTGAATTCCGTGTAGTTTGGGTTCATTTCTCGAATTTGCTCCCTTGTTGGTGTCCCCAGGACCTAGATAAAGAAAGAAAGTTATTGCCCTAATTTTCTATTATACTTATAAATATAGTCTTTATGTTTTAATGTACTGGTTTCACTGGAAAATGGAATTCCAAAGTTATAAAATATGTAACTCATTAAATAGAGCAGACTTTATAAAAGACTTCAATTTCTGACTAGAGAACCCAAGCTACAGGTAGTATACAGACTTTTATGGTAATAGTCATCAAGTCTGTATAAGAAAGGTCACTCAAAAATATTCAACTAAAAATCAGGCATCTTCGTTCTGTCTAGAAAAACAATCTGTTGTGATGACATCTGAAGTGAGAGAATCTTTTATTCATTTATTCATCAGTAAAGTAAGTCAAAGGTTTTATTATCAAAAAACTAATTAGGAGAACCTTAGTCAAACATGGTCATCAATAATTCCATTCAATCACTGAATATTAAGTGAATATCCCTGTGCACTAGGAACTATATGAAGAATACTAAGAACAAGAGAGATTCTAAACTATGAGCAACTTACATATTTGTGTGGAAAAAAGTATAACTATAATACAAGATGAAAATATACTGAGCACTTCATTACCTCCAGAGCTGTATTAGACACCAAACGAAGGCAAGTATATGGACTTGACTGCCTCAGACAGGTGATGGGAAGAGACATTAAGTACTAAAATGAGTACTCTGAAGAAAAACAAGACTTATTACGTATCTTTGTAACTCTAGTGCCCAATATAAAACAAGTTTGTTGAAATAAAACGTTAATCCATTTAATTCAAGGACAGTTGCACAGAGGAGCAGAATGTGAAGTACTTGATCAGTGGTGAACAAACAGGGCAAACTAAGCATTTCAGGTGCTTGTTGTTATTGTTTCTAATTCTCTAGACTTCATTAAAACTTTCAGAACTTAGGCAAATTTTTTAAAGTTTTATTCTTCAAAAGACACTCATATGAAAACAAAACGTAAGCTAGACTGAGTAGGTACTGTATAATTTAATTCATATAGAATTCTAGAACATCTTCTGCCTATAGTGACATAAAGAAGATTCACGGTTGTGAGGAGCTAGAACAAAGTATTACAAAGAGGTACTAGAAAATTATTAGGGGTAATAAATATAATACAACTTCCTTTCCTTCCTGTAGTAGAATTCCAGCTTTATGGAGAAGCAAAGAGTGTTGAGAAGGAAAATATCTGGTCTTTGTAACTGTAGCTATCAGATATTTGTAAGTTAGGAGCTATCTATATTTAAAATATGAAAGTAAAAGTTTTCATTTTAAATAATAAAGCAAGCCCTTATTTTCTAAATTGGACTCTTGATGAAGGGTGTATGTGTGTACATGTATGGGAAAAAGGGGAAAGAGTGAAAAAGAAGGGAGAGTGAACTTATTGATAATTCTGCCTTCCAAATGCAACTCCACTGGATTTTTTTAAATGCTAAATAAAAACAACAGCAATGTTAAAAAATGAGTATTTAAAATGCATACTTTCAGTGATGCTACAATCCACTAATTTCATTTTAAGACATATACTGTAGAGAAACTCTTTATAATATATATTAGTCTGTAATAGGGGCTTCCCTGCTGGCTCAAGCAGTAAAGAATCTGCCTGCAATGGAGGAGACACAGGAAACACAGGTTTGATGCCTAGGTCGGGAAGATTCCCTGGAGGAGGGCATGGCAACCCACTCTACTATTCTTCCCAGGAAAACACCATGGATAGAGGAGCCCTGTGGCTAAGGTCCACGGGGTCACAAAGCATAGGACACAACCGAAGCGACTCAGTATACACAGTCTGTAATAATACAACACTGCAGGCAAAAGCAAAAATCCAAAAGTAGAATTAATAAAGTGTGGCACAGTCATACAACGATATACTAACTAGCAATGAAAATAAATGAACTAGAACAACATATACCTTATTGGATGAATTTCACACAGTGGTGAATTTTCACTCAATAATGGCTTTATGTAAAGTTTAAAAACTGGAAACACTAAACTATGTTTTAATTTACGTGAAAATGAAGTGAAGTGAAAGTCGCTCAGCCATGTCTGACTCTTTGTGACTCCATGAATTCCATACAGTCCATGGAATTCTCCAGGCCAGAACACTGGAGAAGGTAGCTGTTCCCTTTTCCAGAGGATCTTCCCAACCCAGGGATCGGACCCAGATCTCCCACACTGCAGGCAGATTCTTTAACAAGCTGAGCCACTAGGGAAGCCCAAGAATACTGCAGTGGGTAGCCCATCCCTTATCCAGGAGATCTTCCTGACCCAGGAATTGAACTGGGGTCTCCTGCGTTGCAGGTGGATTCTTTATCAGCTGAGTTACCAGGGAATCCTTTAGTTTACATAGTTAAACTAAATCAAAAGCATGGGAATATTCACTAGAAAAATCAAGTATAGATTATTTAGCTTACTAGAAATAATGGAGGAGGAGGGACTGTGACTGGGGTGGGCATAAGTAGTTCTCTAATTCTAATTCTTAATCTGAGTGGTACTTACATGGATAGTCACTTTATTATTATGCTTTAAACTTAATTTTTATATATTTTTGTATTATGATATATTTCACAATAAAATAATAATGACACTTAAGAAATGCCCACTCTCAAATCAGTGAGTATTTTTTGTGCAGTCTCCCCTTTTTTATTCAGCACTTTGTTAGCACAAGGCACAGTCCTAACTCCCTACAAGCTGGTAAAAATGCCAAAAGAAATGAGGGGATGTATATAGACCATCAGTAAATCCATCTTTTTACTGTATGAACAAAGATCATATGAATTTATAGGCTATTTGGCTGACTTTTCCATATTGCATAATGGAAAATGTATAATACTGTATAATGAAAAAGGCAGGATGCTCCTTGAAGTGAATGTTTAAATTCGTATATGCTTTTTATTATAACCTAAGAATATTCCTGGTGGAAGTAAATCTATGAAATAAACAACAAACAGCTGAGAAACACATAACATGCATATAAGGTTTGCTTAAATAAACATATGTTATAATAATTTATTTTATGTGAAAGCAAGAAAGTATACTATATGTGTGCATATGTGAAGTCACGCCCATATTCTCTCTAAACTGTCTCACAGCCATTTAGATCTAAACATTTATCCCAAATTTTATATGTGAAAAATTTCACATATGAGAAAAACTGCATCTTTTTTAAAACAGTGAGATTATCCTCCCTTTATACTACCAATTCTCTAATATTTTTCAATACTACATTTGTTTCATCACATTTCCACTCCTCCATGCATATATCAATCCACCTTATTTTCTGATGCATCTGAATATCAGTTGCAGACATTTAATTATGTTAGCATACATATAATTAACTAAGGTTCAATATTTCTGACCTTTACATCTAAGCATTTTTTACATACCTAGAATTCTCACTCAATATATACCAGTGCATGGATGTGGGAAAAAATCTTTTATCACAATGGGAGATTATCTGCTTTGATGAATAATTACGATACAAAAAAGATTCTTAATTATACTTCTGATTGGTGATCAGAGTTTGTGTTCTTTATCTTTAAAATGTGGATATTTGTGACTTTTAAGAAACTTAATTACTATTAATATCTAGTAAATGGAATCACTGATATATTCACTATCAATTACTTAAAAGCAATTAACCAAATAAACTAGCATATCACCACAAAGTGGCAAAGGGTATCTTATTAGTGTTACAGCCACATGACGAATCACTAGAGCTATTAGATGGACGAAGTGAAATTCCAATGTAGCTGTCTGTTTTATGTTTAATTTCTCTTGTCAAATATACAACTATTATAATAATTTTTCTATTCTTTTTCTTGTCACCTTAAAATCTTGAAAAGCACATTCTCCCCAGACTAGCTAATAGAGATGAAAAGTAGATGGGAGATCCAGGGATTAGCCAACTTTTTTTAAGGGCCAGAAAGTAAACACCTTAGGCTTTCTGGGCCAGAGAGCCTCTGTTACTAGTCACTTCCACTACTGTAGCACATGTGATTGTTTCACATGTAGAATTTTGATTGGAATGTTTAATGGCAGGAAGTCCTATGGATGTGCACATTATAAGTAATTCTATTGCCTAAAATTTTTAATCTCAAGGCCTAAGTTGTAGAACATCCTTGTTACAGAATTGCTTTGTGTATACTGTGTTAACTAAAAGCCTTACATAATAAAGTATAATTCTGTATAACTTGGCATCAGTAGCTCAATAAATCTAGAATATCATGTAAAGTTTGCATTATTTTAAAAAAAGACATCTCTTTTTAGTAACTGCTAAGTAACTGATATTAGAATTACTCTCTAAAGTAAAACAATTAGAAAACTGACTGACGAAATAGGCTTTCAAGGAGAAGGTAAATACGATTCAAAAAGAAGGGAGTAGGGAACTGGTCAACAGATATAGGTACAAAAATGACAGAGGGCAGAACTGACAAATGAGGGCATAAAACAGCTATTATAATGAGGAGACAAACACAGGAGTAAAAAAGAAATACAGTAATCACACAGCTGAAAAGTATGATATGTGAAGTTAAAATTTTCCTGGAGGTCTAACAACAGATGAGACACCACAGAAGACAATCAGTGAACTTAAAAAACAAAACAAAACAGCAGAAACTATCAAAGCTGAAGCATGGAGGTACAACAAGCTAGAAACACATAGGTACCTGTGATTGGAGTCTAAGAAGGGGCTTGAGGGAACAGATGTCGAAAAAATATTTGAAGAAATAGTGGCCAACATTTTCCCAAATTTGATGAAAATGCCATGAAACCCAAACAGTATAAAAGCCACTGATAAAGGGAAAGTTTTTACCAAAGCAAAGAGACACATTTTATACAGTCGACAATAATAGCCAACTTATCAGAAACAACGCAAGCCAGAAGAAAATAGAGACCTCTCTCAAAAAAAAAAAAGAAATGAGAAACTAGAAACCAAGAAATTCCATATCCAGTAAAAATATCCTTCAAAAGAATGACAGGAACAGAACCAAGATGTCTTGATTTCCAGTTCTCTCCATCAATCAAACCACATAATAAAACTCAGGGCTACTTCTCTCCTTGAAACAGTGAAAAAAATAAAATAAACAAGACATTGTTAAGCAAACAAAAGCTAAGAGAGTTTGTCTCCAGATTTTCACTATAAGAAAATACTTTAGGATGAAAGAAAACGAATGGTCATTCCTATCTACACTAAGGAATAAAGACCACCAAAAATTATAAATATGGACTATATGTATGACATTTCCCTTTTGCTTTTATTTTTTTAAGTTGGTCACTACTGTATTCATTTATTTTTTGATTTATTTATTTTTAATTGAAGGATAATTGCTTTACAGTATCGCAATAGTTTCTACCAAATATCATCATGAATCTCCCCTTTGCTTTTAAACTGGTTTAGAAGAAAACAGTGTTTAAAGCAAAATAAAGTATTATAGAAGTAAAATGTATGGCAAGAGCACAATGGACAGGAAGGGGAAATGGAAATATGCTATTGTAAGGTTCTTACTTTATATGCAAAGTGGTATATTATTATCTGTAGACCATGATAGAGTAGGATGCCTATGTTCAATCTTAGAAGAAATTTTAAAAAATGTAACATGGCAATCAATATAGCTTAAAAAGCCAACAGGGAAAATGAAAAACACTCAAGAGAGCAGTAAAAAAGGGAGAGGAAAAAACAAACAACAAAAAGAAAACAATTACCAAGGTGGAATATTTAAACCCAACCATATTAATAATTACATTGAATGTAAATGGTCCAAACACTCCAATTAAAGGTAAAAATTATCAGACTCAATGCAATATCAGAAAATTGTAGACTTCAGTACAAGGAAATTAAACAAAAATAGAGGGACATTTCCTAACGATAAAAGCAAGTTTAAGACTAAATTTAAAATTATTATAAATACTGTATGTTGATGAAAATGCAAAACACTGAAACTCTCATACACTGCTGGTGGAAGTGCAGAACAGTGAAACTGCTCTGGAAAACAGTTTGATGATTTCTTACAAAGTTTACACACATTTATCATATGACAGCAATTTCAGTCCTGTTCTTTATTGAAGAGAAATGTAAACACAGGTTTGTTTAAACAAAAAGAGAAGCTTTACTCATAACAGCCAAAACAAAAACAAGTCAAATGCTAACCACAGGTAAATGGATAAACAACTCTTAGAATAGGTAATACAAAGATGGGTAAATCACAAAAACATGATGTTGAACTAAAAAAAACAGATACAAAACACACACACACACACAACATGATTCCATTCATATGAAATTCTAGAATAGGAAAAACTAACCTGCAGTGACAGAAAGCAGACTAATGGTAACCTGAAACAAAAGATGGGAGACTGCAAAGGTACACGAACAGGGTGATCAACTGTCCCAGCTTACCTGGGACTACCCTGGCAGATCCCTCAGTCTTGGGCAACCTGAGACATTTGGTTACCCTAGGCTGTACACAAGAACATGTTTGGGGATGACGGAAATGTTCTAAATCTTGACCAGGATAGTAGATATGTTTGTCAAAACTCATTAAACTGTACACTTAAAACTGTTATATTTTATTGTATGTAAACTACACCACTATGAAATTAATTTAAAAAGTAAAAAACAGACCATTATGTAATTTGTGATGCCATTACTATACTAAATACAACCATGTTTAACTTTCTTCTGTTGCTATTTTAAGGCTAGCATTAAAAGTATAAGAGTCTGCCAAACCTTAAAATCAGAATTATTTTATATACAGTACATACAGTCTTTAAGAAAAGAAAGATGTGAGTTAAGATGCAAAGGAATGTAAGGATGCAAAGGCATGAAATAATTGAGAGGCATTACAAAATTTTTTTTTCAGTCTCCTAAGTCACTCCACTCAATAGAAATATTTACTGAGTGCCCTTGCTCAAGGAACAATAGGGCAGAAAGACTTGTACATTATAGTTAGTTGCTCAGTCATATCCAACTCTTTGCAACCCCATGGACTGCAGCTCTCCAGGCTCCTCTATCCATAGAATTCTCCAGGCAAGAATACTGGAGCGGGTAGCCATTCCCTTCTTCAAGCGATCTTCCCAACCCAGGGACTGAATCTGCATCTCCTGCATTGCAGGCAGATTCTTTACCCCCAGAGCCAACAGGGAACCCCTGTACATTATAAATCAACTTCAAATAGCCAAGATCAGTACAACAAAATAAGCACAGAGATCTATGAGGCGAAAGTGCTACAATGAACTGGAGTAAAGAAAAGATTTAGGAAAGGATGCTGGAAGGAGAGACAAGAGCAAATTTTACTTAAGAAATCTAGGAAGCAAATGAATCAGATGCAGGTTCTATGCACTCTAGGTATGAGGTAGCAAATAGCATGATTTGGGTAACTGTATCAGTTGAGTGTTGACAGAGAACAAGGCTTAGATAATGGATGGATGGCAACATTAAAGTCTTAAAGGTTAACAAGTGAAAGATTATGAAGAGCAAAGATTCCAAATGCATCACAATCTGCAATCAATAATAAACTACAACAAAAAACAAGTCAACTATCCCATTTCTACTTCTGAATATATTTTTTATATATTAAGCTTCTACTAGGTTCAGAGTGTATTTCTACTTGATTTATTTCAGGTGATTTATATTTGGAAACTCTGAAATCATATACTTAAACTTTTTCACTTAACAGATTAAAAAAAAATGTATGTTTGACAAGGATCTTAACACTTCAGACACAAAACAAGTCTCAGGGTTCCCTCAAATTTTAAGAGATGGAAGATTAGTTTTTCCCCAGAAACTTTTAAGATTAAAGGTACATTTAAAAAATAATTATTATTTCTGGATTTCCTGAAAACTGAGTGCCCCACAACTTAAAGGAAATTAAACTGCACATAATATTTTATGTACTTTTCTATAATTATGGTATCTCTTACACAGTAAAAGGAGGGGGATGTTCAAAATGATCACACTATTGGGAAGAGTATGTACTCTGAGTTATCTGCCATTAGAATAGGATCTTTCCATTTATTGCAAAAAAAGCATTTTTTAAGTCTACTATCCTAGAACGTCATGGGGGGTAAGTGGTGCAAAGACTCAAAGATCAGAGATTAGCCTGTCACAACCCTTTGGGAAGTTGTTCATCTTTTATGATTAAATCAATTATTTCATTTGTATCCAGTCCCATTACATTTGTTGCACCATTTTTTTTTTCATTCATTTAGCTTCAAATTTATCTAGACACCAATAAATATCAAGTGATGAGTTATGATTCATGTCTTCAAAGAAATAAAGCCAAGAATCATCTGACAAAAGCTCTGAAATACACTTCTTTCACAGCTTTGCGTTTTAATAGCCCAACACCAGAGGTCGCCAAACTTCAGCAATAGAACTACATGTGTGGCCTTTAAAACAAACATGAAGCCAAAGAAATTCTATTAGAAATCTGTTACTCCTCTGCTTAAAATCCTTCAGTGGCTTCCAAGTGCTTACAGGCTAAAGTGTTCTGGCCACTGCCCACAGCTCCAGCCTCCTGGTAAACTTATACACTATCCCCACCATTCAGAACTTTAGGCTCGAACCATAAAGTAACACACAATAGACCTGACTTCACTAAGCATCCTTGTCCAAATTAGTACGTACGTCCTCCATTCCCTTCCTTTCTCTCAATGGTGAGTATCTTTGCATGTCTCAAGATTCAGTTCAAGAATTTCCTCTTAAATGAAATCTTTCCAGATAGGATTCTCTCCAAATAGGATACTTCTGCCTCTGTACTCTGATCAGACTTCTGGAATCAGACCTGCTTTACCTCCCCTCAATAAGTGTGTGAACTCCTTGAGGGCAAAGACCCTCTGTGTAGGCCCAAATGGTTCACTAAATCAAAATGCTGTTAACGTGATGTACCCTGAAAGACTGAAAGGATACATGGCCATAATGAATTCAATCAAAGCTTTTAAAATAAGCAGATAAAAAATTGTGTAACACAGAGTCAAGAGGGATTTCTGCATAAAAGAAATGTTTATTTCAATTGGATAACTGTCAGGTTGACTGTCTGTATCATAAATGTGACAATGTGAAAACCAAAAAACATGTCAATGAGCTATTCTATTTCAAAATATCAGTACTCTACTGACATTCTTGGAATCACCACATTTTCACTTCCAAAGGATTGATATAAAATGTTATGCTCTCTGGTATATCCCTACAAGTTACAGGTTTTAAACTTTTTAAAAACACTATGCTGCTGCTGCTAAGTTGCTTCAGTCGTGTCTGACTCTGTGCGACCCCATAGACGGCAGCCCACCAGGCTCCCCTGTCCCTGGGATTCTCCAGGCAAGAACACTAGAGTGGGTTGCCATTTCCTTCTCCAATGCATGAAAGGGAAAAGTGAAAGTGAAGTCGCTCAGTCGTGTCCAACTCCTAGCGACCCCATGGACTGCAACCTACCAGGCTCCTCCGTCAATGGGATTTTCCAGGCAAGAGTACTGGAGTGGGGTGCCCTTGCCTTCTCTGTAAATACATTACAGGTAGGTAGCTAAAATACTTAACTATCAAAACAAGACAAGTGAAGTCACTCAGTCGTGTCCAACTCCTGGCAACCCATGGACTGTAGCCTATCAGGTATTCCACCCATGGGATTTTCCAGGCAAGAGTACTGAGTTGGTTGCCATTTCCTTCTCCAGAGGATCTTCCCAACTTAGGGACTGAACCCAGGTCTCCCACATTGCAGGCAGACACTTATATGCAGATTTTATACAGTTCCTATCGACCTCACCTATAAGAAATGGGTGAGATTTTGGTATAAGGATTTTTTTGTGGGGTTTGCAATGTTTCTCTCTCAGGGTTTTCCTCTGATTTCCAAAAGGCAAGGAACCTCCCCCATCCTCAAAGCTACAGCAGCAGCAGCACAATCATTAAAATCTCATTAGGAATATCAGTGAAGAAAAGAGCATCAAGCTGTCATGTTATTTTGAACACAACAAAAGTATCTCAATAAATTATTCAAAAGTATTTGGATAAATACTTTTGGCTAAAGTATTTATTCAGCCTAAACTAGTACAGGAGGGTCCCTTTGTGTGTCCATGATTTACTCCATTTACCCCTGTGCCATTTGTCACTTAACTGGATCTGAGTGCTTTGCAAAGCTATGGTCAGTTTACTGCCTTTCTTAAAATATGGTGGAAGCAGCAACACACCCTTATCAGAAGTTCTGCAGGTAGATGTCTTCAATCTTATCTTAAAAAACAAACAAAGCTTTGAGCTTTACACCCCTCTATAGAACTTACTTCTTTTTTAATATATTCAGTGCTTACAACTATCAACTGCTATCTGATTTCAGAACATGTTCATCATCCCTAAATTAAACCCTGTACCCATGAGCAGTCACTCCCATTTCTACTCTCCCCAGTTACTGACAACCACTAATCTACTTTCTGTCTCTACAGATTTGCTTATTCTGGACATTTCATATAAATGGAATCACATTAACATGTGTCCTTTTGTGTTTGATATTTTCTGTGATAGTCTGTATTTGACATTTTCATTCATCAGCTGATGGACAATTGAAATGTTTATACTTTTTTGGCTATAAATAATACTGCACAAACCTTTATGTACAAGTTTTTTTTGTAGATTAGTGTTTTCAAATTCCTATGAAGGGAACTGCTGGGTTGTGTGGTAACCCTATTATTTTGAGTAAGTGCAAAACCGCTTTTTGTTTATACCATTTTACAATCCCTCGAGCAATGTATGAAAGTTTCAATTTCTCCACATCCTTTGGTAAGGATTCCCAGGTGGCTCAGTGGGTCAAGAATCTGCCTGCAATGCAGGAGACACAGATTCAATCCCTGGGTTGGGAAGATCCTCTGGAGGAGGGCATGGCAACCCACTCCAGTAATCTTGCCTGGAGAATCCTATGGACAGAGGAGCCTGGTAGGCTACAGCCCATAAGGTTGCAAAGAGTCAGACACAACTGAAAAACTAAGCACACACACTGAAGTGAAGTAAAGTCAGTCAGTCATGTCCAACTCTTTGCGACCCCATGGACAGTAACCTACCAGGCTCCGCGGTCCGTGGGATTTTCCAGGCAAGAATACTGGAGTGGGCTGCCATTTCCTTCTCCAGGGGATCTTCCCAACCCAGGGATTGAACCCGGGTCTCCCGCACTGCAGGCAGACACTTTACCGTCTGAGCCACACATTACCAATACTAGTTACTGTGGGTCTGTATCTTGGCCACCCTAATAAATATGCTCTAGTACTCACTGTGGATCTGACTTGCATTTCTCTAATGACCAACAACGTTGAGTGTCTTTGTGTGTGTGTCCTCACTGGCCACCTGTATGTCTTCTTTTGAGAAATGTTAATTCGGATCTTTTGCCCATTTTTCTTTTGGGCTGTCTTTTTATGGTTGAGTTGTAAGAGTTCCTTATTCTAGATACAAATTCCTTATTGACAACATTCTGTGTGTTGTCTTTTAATTTTCTGGATGGTAGTCTTTGGGAAACAAATTTTTAAATTTTGATGAAGTTCAATATATATGTTTTTTCTACTGTCATTTGTGCTTTTGGTTTTGTATCTAAAAAAAAAAAATCATTTACACCTATGTTTCTTTCTAAGAGTTTTACAATCTTGGCTCTAGGCCTATACATTTTGAGTTAATTTGTGTACATGGTGTGAGAGGTAGGGGTCCAACTTCATTCTTTTGCATATGGGTATCCAGTTGCCCAAATATCATTTGTTAAAAAGACTACTGTTTCCCCATTGAACTGCCCCGGAACCCTTGTCTAAGGTCATCTGACCATAAACATAAAGATTTATTTTCTAGACATTCAATTGTACTGCACTGACCTACATGCCTATACTCATGTCGGAACTGAACAGTCTCAACCCCCTTTCTTGAGGTTTAACTGACAAAATTTTAAGACATACTAAATGAACACAGTGGTGATTTTATATACATACACATTGTGAAAGGATACCTATCATCTAGTTAATTAACATATTCATCACCTCACACTTTTCTTTCTTCTCGTCCTTCTTCTGGTGAGAACATTTAGGTCAATAGTGTTATCAACTATAACCACCATGTTTTACATCAGATTCCCAGACCTCATTCATCTTAGAAAATCTGTCCTCTTTACCAACCTCTCCTCATTTCCTCCACTCCCTAAGCCCCAGGGGCAGCCACTTTTCTACTCTCTATGATTGACTTTTTTCCTTTTCTTTTCAGAGTCTACATACAGGTGATACCATGGAATAGTTGTCTTTCTCTGTCTGGCTTATTTCATTTAGCATAATGCCCTAAGGTCCATCCATCCTGTTATCAAAAATGGCTGAATTTCCTTCCTTCTTGTGGCTTAATAATATTCCACTGTAGATGCACTATCTTGATTACTACAGCTATAAAATAAGTTTTAAAAGTGGGAAGTATGACTTTTCTTTCCCAATAAAATTATATATTTGGCAACAAGTACTTTCCTTCCCCCAAAAAAGGTGATTACTGTTTTGACTATGCAAATTACTCACCGAAAAGTAAAACAAAGTCATTCTTGGTTAATACATATTCACAGCAGTCATTTTTTTCCCCCCCTAGGTGAATGTCAGCCATAGTTGTATGTTCAAGGTAAGGGTATATGACAAAAAGAAGGGTGGCAGATGGGATTAGAATCTCTTGGGTTAAAAAAAAAAAAAAAAACCTCACTGTATTTTCCAAATCTGTAAAAAAAAATCACACTCCCCTTTGAGACACGCAAACATTGTATACACACATCCCCCAGCTCTTGCTTCCTCTGGGAATCACTAACACTATAGTTCTTAGTGTTAATAGTTTTTGTGGTATTGTAGCACCACAAGCCAAGATTTTCTTTGTGTTCTCCTTCCATTATACATATCAATAAAATTATGTTTTTTAAACATGAAATATCAATCAGTATGCTTTTAGCAAAATAAATGCCCCTCTACAAGAGTCCAGTGTTTCTTTATATTGAACCCTGAAAATAAACAAATATACAGAAGAACTCAAATTGCCACCATGGAGAAGAATCTACAGTTGATAAGTACAGTATATTATATTCCACAAAGAATAATTTTGTGGATGGTCTTCTGACTCAGGTTCTAAAATATAACTATTAAAACAACAGTTTTGAGGTGAAAATGTCTTGAAACTTAGGTTTATGAGAAAAAAGTTTCTTTGAATAAATAAAACATATTCTGGCAACTTAGTAAATCATTTTATACTGCTTGTTTTGGGTAAATTAATTTCAAATGGATGTCATTATTCTCAAGTCAAAAGCTAACCAGACCACATTGCCATGACACCACTTTTTCATGCATGACACCACTTTTTGATATACACTTACATATAAGCTTATAGTGATTTAACCAAGTATGAGTAAGTTGCTACAGAGTCAGTAAAATTTCATAGTAGCAACATAAAACTGATGTTTCTTCTGGCCTATATACGGCATATTAATGTAAAGATTCAACTGAGAAATTTTACATTAAAATGATTTTTCTAATACTCATTTACTTATTTTTAAAATGTTGACACTATGTGTGTAGTATTTATACTGCAGGCAGTTACTATAAATTGTAACCATTATTCTTTGCACTAGTATAGGGATATTTAATCTAGATATTCGAGATGAGCTTCAGAAAGTCCAAGGTTCACCTAATATCATATGCCAAATTTTGGCATATATGTTTTTCTGGGGGAGAGTCCATTGCTATGAAAGATTTTCAAAGAGGTCCATGATGCAAAAGTGACTAAAAGTCGCTGCTCTAGTCAGTAATAAACACTGAAAAATGTAAACAATAAAACAAGAATGAAAAAAGCAATAAAATATGTTTATATATATTACATATTATACATTACAAGTAAAAATCTGTACCATGTGGTGTGCTTACTAGTTCTGGGCAGTGGAAAAGGGAGAGAGAACTAAGTTTAATATGTTGCCCCTGTTGTCTGTTAACAAGAGCTCTATGACAACAAAAGAAATACCATCAGGTAACGTATGATTAAGCTCCAAATACATGTTAGCAAAGATACATCATGGATCCATCAAAAAACTTAGGAAGAAAAGTATTTTATTCTTATTAAATTCTCATTAAATTAGTCTCTTAGACCTCTGTCTGAAAGACTATTTGATGGTGAAAATGTCAAGCCAGGAGACAGGGCATACACAGGTGCTAAACAATCCATAATATGGAGATAACGGAAAGCTAGTGTTTGCAAAGCAAAGATGATGAAGATAACACTGAGCTGTACTTGAAAGCAAAGGAATCCACTTTTACAACCTTGATTAATTTAGATGAAGTATAATTAAACTTAGTCCAAAGATATTACAAACCGATTTAGTATATTCATTACAATAGGATTTAGGAACCTTTTTCTTTATTTTGTGGTCACACTTGAAAAATACTAAATTAAGTGGGTTCTAGATAATAACTTGACATTAAGTACCATATTGTTTCCCCTAGAACTACAAAATTCCATGAATAGAGGACACCAACTTAGCTAAAGATGAATCAGACAGGATTTTCCTACCACCCAACCCTTCCCAGATATGGCAGTCATAATACTCATCTTCACCATCACCATCATCTTGCTAGGATTGAACAGTTAAATGTGTAAAGTGCTGAGCTCAGTGCCTTGTGCAGAGGAAGTTCTCGATGAGTAGCAGCTTTTATGATTAGCAGTATTTTACCAATATTTGAAAATGCAGACTTCTGAGGGGCCAGATAATCACTAATCTATTTGTCTAAATTATCCTGCAAAGCCCCTGGTGGCTCACACAGTAAAGAATCTGCCTGCAATTCAGAAGACCTGAGTTTGATCCCTGGGTTGGGAAGGTTCCTTGGAGAAGGCAATGGCAACCCACTCCAATAGTCTTGCCTGGAGAATTCCATGGACAGAGGAGCCTGGCGGGCTATAGTCCATGGGGTTGCAAAGAGTCACACACGACTGAAGTTACTAACACACACTGCAAAGAGCCATCAGTCAAATCGAAAGACCAGGAAAACAATGATTTAGATAGATATTTGTAATAAAATGTAGCCCTCTTAACTCTATGTAACTATATTTATTTGTTTACTAACAAAAGATTCTGGCATAAAACA
>NW_011494787.1:10825820-10839628 GCF_000754665.1 Bison bison bison
TAAAAAAAAAAATACAGTATCACATAACAGTAAAAAATGACCCCCCTCCACTCTCTTTTTTAAAAATAATTTTATTTATTTGTTTTTGGCTGTGCTTGGTCTTCATTGCTATACGCAGGCTACTCTAGTTGCAGAGCATGGGCTTCTCATTGTGGTGCTTCTGTTGCAAAGCATGGGCTCTAGCGTGCAGGGGCTCAGTAGTTGTAGCTTAGCTGCCCTGTGGCATGAGGAATCTTCCCAGATCAGGGACTGAACCTAATCTCTTAAACACTGAACCACCAGGGAAGTCGCGCTCTCTCTTTAATCTCACTCTCCACTGCTAAATCTTTTTCTTTTTCAAGCTTTTAGGCACCACAAGAAATGAAGTTCACCTACTTAACTATAATAAAATAATCAAAAGATTATTTGGATCTCACTGTTTTCCACAGAAATTTTCCACTGTTTTCCAGAAACTTTCCAATTCCTAAAGTTTCTGCTAGAGTAAGATTGTACTAGTTCTTACCCATCTGAGAACCATCTATGTAAATATCTAAAATGAGTAATTACTGCTAAGAGAAAAGTATGATATGAACTTATCTACCAAAGAGAAACAAACTCACAGACCTTGAAAACAAACTCACGGTTACCAAAGAGGGAAAAGGATGGGGGAGGGATAAATTAGGAGTTTGAGATTAGCAGATACAAACTACTATTATATATAAAATGACACACAGCAAAGTCCTACTGCATAGCATCGGGAACTATATTCACTATCCTGTAATAAACTAAAATGGAAAACAATATGCACATACACACACACACACACACACCCCTGAATCACTTTGCAGTACATCATAAACTGACACGATGTTGTAAACCAACTATACTTCAATAAAAAAATTTTTTAAAGCATCTACATGTTTAATGTCATGTTTTTCTAAAAGACATATATCCAAATTTAAAAGGCTAGTTACTATAGCTATGAAAGCTACAGAGAAAGTTTATTATCAGAGAGGTGTACTCTAACTACTTCTGCCTTTAAAACTTCCATTAGAAAGAAATGGTCAACTTATTACAAAGCATAAGTAAATATTTATGAAATAAATTATATCTCTAGGAACATTAATACATTTAAAATTGGAAATTCTACAAAATGACTGGTTTCTATCAAACATTCAGTTCTATGATATTTTAATCCCAAAATTGAACTCTAGACTGAAGCTCACCTTTCCTTACTTAAAATTTGTGTTTTAAAATTTGGAGGGGGAAAAGAAACTATTAGTAAAACCTACAGCAGTCCCAGGTCCAGAATTTCCTAGATTGCATCACATCTGGGGAATTTTGGGGACATCTTACGTAAGGAGTTAATCAAACCTTTGAGAAGCTAAATATATAATTTTTTTAAAAGCAATCATTTATCACTGTACTTTCACATTGTTCTTCTCAGAATCAATTATGTAATTCAGAATACATTCTACAGTCAAATCTATGCAGTCAAAAAAAAAAAATCACTTGGTTCAGGATGGGGAACACGTGTATACCTGTGGCGGATTCATGTTGATATATGCCAAAACCAATACAATATTGTAAAGTTAAAAAATAAAATTAAAAAAAAAAATCACTTTGTCAACATACACTTCTTCACATGAGAAATACAATTAATTATTTAGTAAAACAAAAAGTCCACAAAACAGATGGCACTTTTGTTTTAACATAGATATGCACAGAAAAGTGTATAAAAATATTCATAGAAGTTATTTTTCATGATGTACTAGAACAGTAAGTGATTACTTTCGTTTTCCTTGTATTTGTGTCTGGGTATGTTTTCTGCACTGAGCACATAAAATTATAGCATACATAATGATAAAAAAAAGCAATCAACATAAAAAAAATACTACTTTCTTTAAGTCTTCAGAAGACTTTTTCTAAATAACCCCACTGGTATGACTGACCACAGAGGTGCCAATGGACAATGCTGTATCACTGAAGCTATGCTTGTGAAATTTCTGACAGATGTTCTCCCAAAATGTTTTATTTTTCCCAGGTATCTGAAACCACATCAGATATTTCTTAAGATTATTTTAACTAATATGTTAAGGAAGAATTTAAGAAATCTTATTATCTGAGCCTTCCCAAACAGAATCTCTCTTATCTACAAATGCTTTGAAAAGTCAAGCACTTTTTGATACTCAGAGATTAAAAGGTATAATGAGATTCTGATTTGATAATCTCTGTATGAAATCAATCTCAGAAAGCTACATGTTTTTCATGCTTAAAAATGATTTTTCATTACTTTCAATGCCATACTGCCCTATACTTCTAATTTACTCTGAAGATATTTTAATTTTACTCTTAATATTCTGCAAAAGCGTTGTTTGAGGACAGATAGGGAGAAGATTTAAAAGGTTACGCTAAGTTAGCTCAGTTTATAATACTCTGTGTTACTTATTCTATGAATTATTGGCCTGGACATCCAAGCCAATAAAGTTTAATAAACAGTATATACAATAATAATCACACTAACTTTTCTTATTAATTCCTGGGTAATTCCAAATTCATGGATGAACACTAATCTAGCAGCTTAATTTAGCTTAAATATTTCTTGAAAACTATTATGGTGCCTCTGGATATTAAAACATAACAATGAAAGAAAGTTCCTGCTCAGAAAGTTTGTCCTTCAGTTGCTAAGTCATGTCTGACTCTTCGGGACCCCATGGACTGCAGCTCGCTAGGCTTCCCTGTCCTTTACTATCTCCTGGAGTTTGCTCAGACTCATGTCCATTGATTGAGTCGATGATACCATCCAATCATCTCATCCTCTATGGCCACTTTCTCCTCCTGCCCTCAATCTTTCCCAGCATCAGGGTCTTTTCCAATGAGTCAGTTTTTCACATCAGATTAGAGCTTCAGCTTCAGTTCAGAAAGTTTATAATTAGGCAATTCTACCACTTATAAAATTTATGAAATTTGCTTACAACTGTTCCTTTTCTGCATAAACTCAAATTCAAAAAAAAGAGTAACTATTTTATGGGTTTGGGGGTATATCAGCTATCTCCAGATACTCAAGAGGAATACCCATGAGGTTTTCAAGAAAGAAAATGCAAAGAGAGCAGAGAAGAACAGTAACATAGATGCCCTAGTTTCCAAAAGAACTAAGGGCTCGACTAACATTTCAAAAAAACTGATACTGGAGTTGGGCACCTGGGAGATGACTTTTCACAGAAAACTCAAATCTATTCTTGAAGTCCTGATTAGCAGAAATGGCAATATTTGCTTAAAATATAAAATGTCTTAATAACATTTAACTTTGAAAGCTAACCTATACAACTCTTTTCTGAAATACAACTTAGATCAAGAAAACTGGAACAGTTACATTAGAATTACTTATGCATTTCTTATTTCAATGAAACATCATAGATATTCAATATGTAAAGTATAAGTGTACAGATAGGATCAATAAGATTTAGAGCTATATTAAACACACATAAAATTCCTACAATGTTTATTAATCTCCATGCAATAAGATTTAAGAGCTATACTACACACTCACACATACACCACACCACACCCTTACAATGTCTATTAATTAACCTCAATGAAATGTATAACTTCAGGTCACCAAATGGGTGGTAAATTAATACTGATACTTTATCTACCCTGGGTGGTATTGCTTAAAAACTGTAAATAGGGCTGATAAGTTTGATATTCCAAACTGCCCTGGGATGTTGTATAACATCCATTATAACACCTTCAAAATATCTATAGATAGTAATCTTGGAACTTATCTAGGTGATGACAATGTATAAGTGCAAGATGACACGATAATATATAAATAAGAAGTGTTTTGTTTTAGAGTTGGCCTACTACAACCTACATGGACAACCTACAACAAATAAGCCCTAAATAAAATTGAAGTCATAAACCATCAATAACAAACTGACAGTTTCTACTAAAATTAAATTAAGAACAAACCAATATTAGTAGAAAATAGAATTAGGAGGGCTGACAAAAAGTGGTAAAATAAGCTTTGGACTTAAAGGTTTATAAGATATGATGGCAAGCATGAAATACATGACTTATCACAGTTATCCAGTTTAGCTTCTAAGCAGTTTCATCTGTATTAATCTCATGTACGAATTCATTAAAATTAGTGACAAAGAATAAACCATCATACAGTTCTAAACTATAATTGGTAGAGAAATGACACAGTTCTAATAAGCTAAACATAAATGCCAAATTGAATGGTGATATGTACAGAGAACTGTGGTATGGTAAATTCAAATACATCAAACTGAAATCCTGGGGATAGAAGAAATGCTGATTGGTTGTACTGACTTGATTGGTCAGAAAACTATGGCCCAATCCTGTTTATGTAGGATCCATGATTGTGTGGATCACAATAAACTGTGGAAAATTCTGAAAGAGATGGGAATACCAGACCACCTGACCTGCCTCTTGAGAAACATGTATGCAGGTCAGGAATCAACAGTTAGAACTGGACATAAACAACAGACTAGTTCCAAATAGGAAAAGGAGTACATCAAGGCTGTATATTGTCACCCTGCTTGTTTACCTTATGGGCACAGTACATCATGAGAAACACTGGGCTGGAGGAAGCTCAAGCTGGAATCAAGATTGCCGGGAGAAATATCTATAACCTCAGATATGCAGATTATATCACCCTTATGGCAGAAAGTGAAGAAGAACTAAAGAGCCTCTTGATGAAAGTGAAAGAGGAGAGTGAAAAAGTTGGCTTAAAGCTCAACATTCAGAAAACTAAGATCATGGCATCCAGTCCCATCACTTCATGGCAATTAGATAGGGAAGCAGTGGAAACAGTGGCTGTCTTTATTTTGGGGGGCTCACTGCTGACGGTGACTGAAGCCACGAAATTAAAAGATGCCTACTCCTTAGAAGGAAAGTTATGACCAACCTAGATAGCATATTCAAAAGCAGAGACATTACTTTGTCAACAAAGGTCCGTCTAGTCAAGGCTATGGTTTTTCCAGTGGTCATGTATGGATGTGAGGGTTGGACTATAAAGAAAGCTGAGTGCTGAAGAATTGATGCTTTTGAACTGTGGTGTTGGAGAAGACTCTTTTGAGAGGCCCTTGGACTGAAAGGACATCCAACCAGTCCATCCTAAAGGAGATCAGTCCTGGGTGTTCATTGGAAGGACTGATGTTGAGGCTAAAACTCCAATACTTTGGCCATCTGATGCGAAGAGTTGACTTATTTGAAAAGACTCTGATGCTGGGAAAGATTGAGGGAGGGAGGGAGAAGGGGACGACAGAAGATGAGATGGTTGGATGGCATCACCAACTCAATGGACATGGGTTTAGATGGACTCCGGGAGTTGGTTGATGGACAGGGAGGTCTGGCGTGCTGCAGTTCAGGGGGTTGAAGAGTCAGACACGACTGAGCGACTGAAATAACATGAACTAAGAACTGATTTTAAAGATAAACATTTGCCATCAACTCGAGGCTATGAAACACTGACTCTGAACCATGATTAAGAGAAATTCCACAGGCTTCTCAAAAGAAATTCATTCTTCTAATCAGTAGACTTGTATTACTCAATTATTATATTAATTTGAATTTCATCAATGAAAAATTTGTGAAAATTTGTTTTTCTGTTTTCTGTTCTGTTTTCTGTTATGTATCTCAGACATCCTTGACTTCCATTTTTTGCCGACAAAGCCTAAAACGTTTTATCTAGCCCTTTACAGAAAGTTTGCCAACTCCTGTATTAGAATACTAATTTGAATAATAACAAAGAATGCAAAGGCTTTTAGGAAACAAGAAAATCAAAATATCCGAACTTAGATCTGAGTGTAGTGTAGCAATCAGAAAGGAAGCAGATCTGCTGAACTAAGTTGAAAGCTTCAATCTGAAACTAAAAGATGAGTTACCAAAAAAAGATGGCCAAGACCAGTGATCTCAGGTGCAAATCATAAGAAACTATATGGATAGTAAGGAAGATTCTTGATCACACATGGTGTTGCACACAGTGATACTTAGCAAAATCATTTTTTCAAAAATATTTTTGCAAATCAAGTACAAGGATTTTAGAACAACTTAAATCACCGTCCAGGGAATAACTAGCAAAATTTAAAATGAACAAACAAGGACGTACTGTACAACACAGGGAAATTTGCTCAATACTCTATAATAACCCAAATGGGAAAAGAACTTGAAAAAGAATGGATACATGTATATGTATAACTGAATCACTCTACCCGGAAATCAATGCAACTGTTAATCAACCATTAGTGAAAGTCACTCAGTCATGTCCGATTCTTTGTGACCCCATGGACTATACAGTTCAAGGAATTCTCCAGGCCAGAATACTGGAGTAGGTAGCCTTTCCCTTCTCCAGGGGATCTTCCCAACCCAGGGATCAAATCCACCATATGCCAACATAAAATAAATTTTTTTAAAAATAAAAAAATAAATACATAAAAACAAAAACTACAGAGGCTCACTCAGCACAATAAAAACTAAATTCAAGCTGTCCAGATACAGAACAGGCTGCATTCCAAAGTAGCACTATGATGTTTGAAATATTCAAGAAAACACTGAAAAACCACCTGCCAGGAATGTAACTAAGTAGGTTCTTTCATTGGATGGGGAATTGGGACTACAAAACCGCTAAGGAGATTTTCAATTTTCCATTCTATGAAACATTTGGAAAATCAAGACTAAAACCCAATAGGAGGTAGGTGTTGCTTCAGACAAACTAAGCTTATAATCAACCATCTAGTGGTCTAAATATAGAAACACTAGATATTTCTAAAGGGGGAGGTTTGAGAACTTATTTAAGATATCAATATTAAAAGCTTTAAAATCTTAGTGCTGCTATTCTTAAGAAATAATACCCAATATCCAAGATAATAATACTTTGCTATGATGTTGTTAACAAAGGTTTTGACAGACCTAATAAATAAAATCATATTAAACCCATACGTAAAAATTCTGCTTCTATCAAGTGGTCTAGTAATACACACTCATTTTTTTCATTTTATAAATATTTAAATACTGACTAAATACAAGCATCTCCTATGTGCTCAGCAGAGTATACGAGCAGAGCACATGGTGAACAAAAACAGAAAACAGACTCACCTTGATTATTTCCACCAACTGATCCACACCACTGTCTCCTGGAAATATTGGCTGTCCTAGCAACAGCTCAGCCAACACACAGCCTGCAGACCATACATCTGAAGAGAAAAGAAGATAAGAGCTTATTAATATCACACTTTGTAGCTTATGTTGTGTTAAAAACTGATACATTTTCTAATTTTACTTTGATCAGAATAAATACCATAAGGAAAAGATTGTATAATCCAAAACAGAGGGGAAAAGTCATCAAATAATCCTTAATAGATTTAAAAACTGTTAAACTTACTAAACAGGAAACAGGGCAATAAGAATATTCTAATAAAGGGTAATATCTTTATTATATGTAATATCTGCATTAATTATCCAGTATGAGATGTTCAAGTCTTCAACAACCATGACAGAGATTATAGTAGGAAAGCAGAGAGCATGATTATTTACTCATTATACTTAAAAATAAGTCAAAGTGATACAATCTCTGCACATTACCAGGTGCTTATAGAGAGTAGCAAGAAGGGTTCAATCTCCTATACACAGGAGAGTAAGCCAAATGCAAATTTCAGAAAAAGAAAATTTTAATATTTTAAATGGCTAACTATTGTCTTGTAATATAACTGACAGAAAATGTGCTTAAATATATATTTTAAAATGCAAAGGCAGAAGAATACATTGTATTTTACAAATTATAAAATATAATTCACTTTTGAGTCAAACAAGAAACCTCAATTTTGACAGAAAACTTAAATTTTAATGATTTATAAATAAATTTACAAAAGGAAAAAATAAAGCATATATCCTGGCTTACCCACAACAGTCAGTCCTGGTCTAGATGACTTCCTGTGATAATAATGAAGAGCATCCCCTTTATCTCTTAAAAGTATTACCAAATGGAAAGATACATTTTATGGGCACTTTATTTAGAGCCCACTACTTAAGACTTCCTGCCAAAAAAAAAGAAGCTAATTTTCTGGATTCCTGGGTTTTGTATGAACCAACAAACAATGGCTTTAGGGAGATGAACATAAATCGTCACTGGGCTTTCCATCTATCAGTAGGGAAGGAGAAAAATGACTAACGGCATGCGCGAAACAAATAATTTATTCAGTTTAATGCAGTAAGATGCACTATCATGAAGAACTGGAAGCTAACACAATATTGTAATTCAGCTATCCTCCAATATTAAAAAAAAAAAGGATTGGAAATCCTTGCTCCAAAAACTACTTTTTACTGGCCTAGACAAATAATGACACAAAATTCATTTAAGAAATTCAAGTTGATTTTGCCCAGCAACGCTTTTAACATCACTGTTAAAAAATATTTCTAAAATGCATTTGTATTAGTACACTTTAAAATATCTTTTTGTTTATTTACAAATCTTTCAGAGTCTTAAGAAGCAAGTTTCCTAAATCTAAACAAGGAGGCCAAATCTAGGTTTGAGAGGGTTCAACGGCCCCAGCTGCATCAGTAGACTATGGGGAATCTAGAAAGTCAGTATCTGGTTTTAGGAGATTTATTTTACTTTAGACAAGTAAATGTGAAGGAGACTGCTGGAAAGCAGGTACTCATAACATCCAAAAAACGGATTCCTAATAGAGAGAACACACTACACTGGCCCTTCTTTTCTGAGAAGATTCCTGAAGAACTGCTAAGCACATGGACATTTACAGAAGTAATAAACTCTTAAGAGGGTCAAAGGTTTATATAAACATGCCTTAATACGTCAGATGATACTTTCATGACTTTTTAGAAAGAAACAAACCACATTTATTTTAGGTGAGGCTGGCAAAACTCACCCCAGTATGAATCTCATTCCTGGTATGCAGATGATTAATTTCATATATGTGAATAAAACATAAAGCATCTAGAAAATCCAAAGACTGTCCAAAGATAAAGGGCTGACATTTGTTCTTTGGGAAGAGTCAAGTTAATAAATACCACAAAAAGAACACCATTTTTTCTACAGTACTTTCACTAACATTTTATTTAATCCTCATGGCCACTCAGAAAGGTAAGCAAAACTGTTACTAATCTCTTTTACAGTTTAGCTAAGTAGTAATAAATCTGGAATTCAAATCCAGGTCTACTCTAACCAAAATATCCCTTTCACTATTTCTCATTTGTTCCTGAACAGAATAGGCCATATAACATAGCCACGATGAAACTATGAGCATTATAAACAACACACACACACTCTCTCTTATACTCTCTATCCAGTGAAGTAGGACACACACATACTCACTCACTCACTCTATTATACTCTCTATCCAGTGCAGCAGGTCTCAAAGTATGATCTGCAGAGCCCTGAACCTCCTGGACCTTTTCAGAGGTACTGAGGGCAAAGTTAATTTTCATAAGAATACTCAGATGTTATATGTCTTTTTCACTATGCTGACATTTGCACTGATGGTGCAAAAGAAATGGTGGGTAAAACTGCTGCCTCTTGGCACAAATCAAAATGTTCCTTGGCATTTTGCCCTTTGGCCAAAAAAAAAAAAAAGGTAGTATTAGTAATATATATTTCTATGTAGAGGTCTTTGTTCATATTAGAGAATTTTAACTTGTATAAAAGAGAAATTGTTCAAGTTCTGATTTTTCCTTGACTTTCTGTTATTGTGGGGTTTTTATTTTATTTTTTGTTTGGTCTTGTTTGTATGCTTTTGTTTTTGGACTAAGGAATTCTCTTCAAAAACAACATATAACAATAAAATAAACTACTTGCATGCCTAAGATTGTTCCTTTCTTTAGATTCCTATTCACATCCAACTGTTCACACTCTGTATGTTCACTCCCACTGCTGCTGCTGCTGCTGCTAGGTCGCTTCAGTCGTGTCTGACTCTGTGCGACCCCATAGATGGCAGCCCACCAGGCTCCCCCGTCCCTGGGATTCTCCAGGCAAGAACACTGGAGAGGGTTGCCATTTCCTTCTCCAATGCATGAAGGTGAAAAGAGAAAGTGAAGTCGTTCAGTCATGTCTGACTCTTAACGACCCCATGGACTGCAGCCCACCAGGCTCCTCCGCCCATGGGATTTTCCAGGCAAGAGTACTGGAGTGGGGTGCCATTGCCTTCTCTGACTAGTGGGCTGAAATGAGGTAGAAGAGGTGGTCAACAAAGAATGAAGCCAACTGTCTCTATTCAATGCCTTCCATCCTTAAAGATCTTTTGTGACAACTGCTACAGAATCTGAATTTATTCAAATTACTAATGAAAAAATTAGTAAATTTTTTAAAGCTGACTAAAAATTAAATAATCAGTTGAGTCAGCACAGTATGAGTGTCAGTAATATTGTAATCCTATCACTTTAATCATAAACTTAATGGATGAAAATTGTCCAACTGGAGATCAAGCTCAGAGAGAACTATTTCAGGGGAATTTTTTAAGTGAAGAAAAGGTATACTTAGAATTTATTTAAAATTTTAAGTTTAAAATAACTGTAATCTTAAAGAAATCATACAATCACAGAGGAGTAGCTTTATTATTCTCTCATAATCCAAGAAACCTAAAAGTAGAATAGTAAATATATTTTAAATTCTATACATTTTTATATACAAATCTTCAAGAAGAAACATATTTCAGGGCATATTTATATCTTTATATTTAAGTATAGATTAGTAGTACTAAATTACTAAAAACAAGATATAATGCATAATCACAAGCTATTATATTCAGATACAGTACTTACCTATACTAGAGGTATAATCAGTGGCTCCAAAGATCAACTCTGGTGCCCTATAGTACCGAGAACAGATATACGAAACATTGGGTTCTCCACGGACCAGCTGCTTTGCACTAATAAAAAAAAAAATCAAAAGCAGAAATTCTTTAATTAAATCTAAACCATAAAAGAACCTTAACTGCTATCATTTGCAATATAATATTTAATCTAAGAGTCCCATAATTCCAATCATGCAATATATAAAAAAAGAAAATATGAGCCATAACTCTAACAAAAGAAACATAATTTTAACATATCACTCTGAAAAAAGAATAGTAACTTTTAAAGAATGCATTTGTCAACTGTCACCTGAAGAAAGAGTTTTAAAAAAATAAAAAAATGATAAATGTTGAATTTCTTCTGCTATTTTCCCCTGAATTTCACTCTAAAATACAAAGAAGGAAGGGCAGAAATATAACAGGTAATTCCCCTTACCAAAAAGCACTATAATTGATTATAAGAATGAATATTGCTTACCCAATATGTTTTTTAAATGGGTAAGAAATTGGCCACTCTATTAAAATTTGACTTCTGATTCAGAGTGAGTATCCCATGGCTTGCAGACCCAACCTACTTTATTTTTTCCACCATTTGGTCAATTTATTAGCTGTCTTAACATCTGCTATCCAATAAAAAAGATAGGTCATTTCCTGTAGGGCAGAGATAATTCAAAGCCTATGAATTCTAATTCCACTGTTGTAAATTATTAACAAATCAAATCACATATTCTCTAATTCAACTTTCCTTTCCAAATACTTTGTGGCATGTATTTTAAATATTAAATTAAAATTAGTTTCTTTTGAAATGTCTCAAAACAACTTGAAGATACACTGAAATATACTGCTATAGAAGCTAATCATTTTGACATACAATAATAGGGAAGATAAATACAGCAAATAAATACAAACAACAAAATCAAAATAGTAAAAAATAAAGTAACAAAAAAAATTTTTTTTTTTAATCTTTTTAGGTAAAGGTACAAGAAAATCAGAGTAGAGGCAGATGAAAATAGTCACAAAGGTTTCAGTTTGGGCTTTCTTTTCTTCCATTTATTTCTGTTCACTGGTAATGCTGACCATAACCTGATCTTTCTTCATCACAAGTTTTGAAGGTGGGAGACAGTTTATCCACATACAGCAAACATTTCATAAATTATTAAATACTAATCCCTGTTTTAGGCTGTATGAAAATTAAGATACTTTCACAGCATAACTGACAAAAGTTTCTACCTTATAAAGGATTTATTAAATTAACAAGACAGATTCCAATTACATTGTCGGAAAATTCACTATAAGATAAAGGTAGTATTAGAAATACCACAGCCTACAGATTTTTTTCACTACTTGATGAAGCTGCCTTCAAAGTGTATCCCAAACTCTACTTGCTCAAATCAGACGTTAAAAACAAAACAGTAGCTCTGTTATCAGAGCCACTAAAAGTGAACTATTCTTATCATTACCACAGAAGTGAAATCCCTATCCCAAACATATTAAAACAAAGTGATTTCTATGTCCCAAAAAAACTCCCATAGAAACAGTGTTCTAAAACTATGGTGAGAACAGAAACTCCACTAACTTGGTATCTCAAAAGTATTTTTACAGTCCACACCAGTCAGTCACTCTCAAGCAGGGGAAAGACATAATAATAAAATTCATCTGATTTGGGCATTTTATCTTACAGATGCTTGTTCAAGCACCAAATAAGAGTTTTTGATTTAAAATCCTTTACCCACTTCTTACAGTCGAAGGAACAGTTAAGAGCCCTGCAAAATGAGTTGGATCCTGTGACAGAGGTCTGAAATTAGAAAACTGTAAAAAGCAGATGATCTAAAAGGACATTTTTGTGAGACTAAGAATTAACGCATGAGAAAACAGATACGCATTTTTTTTTAAAGACTTTTCCCCAAGAGACAACCTGTGGAAAATATATACAATATTAAAACCAAAATTTAATCTATGGGTTGATATAAAAAGCATTACAAAGAAGAAGAATACCAATATTAGCAGGTGTGGGTCAATATCTATAAGCAGCTGAGATGGAAAGCAAGAATTTGTGAGGATGAAAAAAACTGGTGAGAATTCAAGACATATGATGTCTGGGGATTACAAGAAGAGAGAGTACTAAAGGTAATAACACTAGAAAGGAAGTGAAAGTTTAACTGCCTGAGTTACATGTGGATACAGGCTTGATTTCATCTTGAAAAGTCAGATCAGAGAGGCACAAAATGCTCAATACTATAAAGATGAAAAAGATTAATTCTTATTACACTATATATTTTACCAAGCAATGCATTTAAGAAGACAGAAAGAAAACTGTAACCTGCAATAAAGAAGAGAGAAATAAACTAAATTGTAGAGGAAAAGGAAGAAAACACAGCTACTAATTAAGCCTTTTACCTAATCTCTAAATTGAGGTTAACTCTTTCACTTTTCACTTTCACGCACTGGAGAAGGAAATGGCAACCCACTCCAGTGTTCTTGCCTGGAGAATCCCAGGGACGGCGGAGCCTGGTGGGCTGCCGTCTATGGGGTCGCATAGAGTCAGACACGACCGAAGCGACTTAGCAGCAGCAGCAGCAGCAGCAATACACAGTTAACATAATACATACTACTACTAAGTCACTTTAGTGACTTAATAATACATAATACATAATCAGATCAGATCAGATCAGTCGCTCAGTTGTGTCCGACTCTGCGACCCCATGTCACAGCATGCCAGGCCTCCCTGTCCATCACCAACTCCCGGAGTTCACTCAGACTCACTTCCATTGAGTCAGTGATGCCATCCAGCCATCTCATCCTCTGTCATCCCCTTCTCCCCCTGCCCCCAATCCCTCCCAGCAACAGAGTCTTTTCCAATGAGTCAACTCTTTGTATGAGGTGGCCAAAGTACTGGAGTTTCAGCTTTAGCATCAATCCTTCCAAAGAAATCCCAGGGCTGATCTCCTTTAGAATGGACTGGTTGAATCTCCTTACAGTCCAAGGGACTCTCAAGAG
>NW_011494787.1:10839728-10843117 GCF_000754665.1 Bison bison bison
TTCTTCACAGTCCAACTCTCACATCCATACAAGACCACTGGAAAAACCATAGCCTTGGCTAGACGAACCTTTGTTGGCAAAGTAATGTCTCTGCTTTTCAATATGCTATCTAGGTTGGTCATAACTTTCCTTCCAAGGAGTGTCTTTTAATTTCATGGCTGCAGTCACCATCTGTAGTGATTTTGGAGCCCCCAAAAATAAAGTCTGACACTGTTTCCCCATCTATTTCCCATGAAGTGGTGGGACCGGATGCCATGATCTTCGTTTTCTGAATGTTGAGCTTTAAGCCAACTTTTTCACTCTCCACTTTCACTTTCATCAAGAGGCTTTTGAGTTCCTCTTCACTTTCTGCCATAAGGGTGGTGTCATCTGCATATCTGAGGTTATTGATATTTCTCCCGGCAATCTTGATTCCAGCTTGTGTTTCTTCCAGTCCAGCGTTTCTCATGATGTAGTCTGCATATAAGTTAAATAAACAGGGTGACAATATACAGCCTTGACGAACTCCTTTTCCTATTTGGAACCAGTCTGTTGTTCCATGTCCAGTTCTAACTGTTGCTTCCTGACAGGCATATAGGTTTCTCAAGAGGCAGGTCAGGTGGTCTGGTATTCCCATCTCTTTCAGAATTTTCCACAGTTTATTGTGATCCACACAGTCAAAGGCTTTGGCATAGTCAATAAAGCAGAAATAGATGTTTTTCTGGAACTCTCTTGCTTTTTCAATGATCCAGCGGATGTTGGAAATTTGATCTCTGGTTCCTCTGCCTTTTCTAAAACCAGCTTGAACATGAGGAAGTTCATGGTTCACATATTGCTGAAGCCTGGCTTGGAGAATTTTGAGCATTACTTTACTAGCGTGTGAGATGAGTGCAATTGTGCGGTAGTTTGAGCATTCTTTGGCATTGCCTTTCTTTGGGATTGGAATGAAAACTGACCTTTTCCAGTCCTGTGGCCACTGCTGAATTTTCCAAATTTGCTGGCATATTGAGTGCAGCACTTTCACAGCATCATCTTTCATAATACATAGTACATAATACATAATACATAATACATAGTAATACATAATACATAGTAAGGTATAATAATATTTTTTTTTAAATTAGTTCCTACTGAAAAAGGAATATATACACATAATAAATGGGAACAATTTCTAGGAGTTAAATTGCTGGGTGAAAGACGATCAGATCAGATCAGTCGCTCAGTCGTGTCCGACTCTTTGCGACCCCATGAATCGAAGCACACCAGGTCTCCCTGTCTATCACCAACTCCCGGAGTTCACTCAGACTCATGTCCATCGAGTCAGTGATGCCATCCAGCCTCATCCTCTGTCGTCCCCTTCTCCTCTTGCCCCCAATCCCTCCCAGCATCAGAGTCTTTTCCAATGATTTACACTTATAATTCTGAGAGAATTTACCAAAAATTATCCCCACCAGAAACTGTACTAGTTGATACTCCCTAAATAAGTATAAGAAAAGGTAACTGAAAGAACAAATAGGGTAGAAGGGTGGGGTTGAAGATTAGAGAAGGAAGGAAAAGAGAGCTAGTTTACCTTCCAAAGTCACAGAGTTTCAAGACAGCTGTATCAGGATCCAACAAGAGGTTCTGTGGTTTAATATCCCGATGGCAGATTCCAAAGGAATGGATATAGGCTAAACTTCGGAACAGCTGATACATATACAACTGGAATAAAGAGTAAACATTAAATGAATATTTACTTTCTATCACGAACAACTCAGAATCCTTAAGCAGGAAACAAAGTAACAGATTTCCAGAAAAGAACAAGTGAAATGCTGGGGATTGTTAGCACTCAATCTTTCTTTAACAAGCTTCATGGCATTTCTCTATCAACTAGCTAATTATAGTTTAGTTAACCAAAGTTATATTTGTAACATGTATATAAAACATCTTCTAACAACTTAAAAAAGGAAATTTTACAATTTGCTTTTATAATTTTTTTATTTTACTAACCACAAGACTGTTTTTTTCCCCTAAGCACAAATTTAAAAACTCAGAGGGATATTCCAAATCGTATGACTAAGTAACAATTAGACCATAAGCCAGTCTTCTGTTTTGTTTTTTTCCAATTCATCATCCTTTGTCAGGCCCAGAGGTTATTGATACAGAGGTCTGGGAAAATTCACATGTGAACTGAGAAAATCTATAATCAATGATCTATTCAAGACATCAGTAAATCTATTAATAGCACCACCACTCTTCTGTTAACATCCTTCAGAATTAAGTAGACTTCAAAATGCCGTTTAAAAGCATATCCGAGATGACAATTGACATCAGTCAAAAAAAAAAAAAAAAATCAATTTTATTACAAAACAAGATACAGTGAAAAACTGGGTCTGTGTGAAAGAAAGAATTAGACTCTTGACTGGTGAAAAGGGGGTCTTTGTGTAAAGAACTTGAGTGTATCTTAAACTTTCTATTTGTTTCAAGGTCAGTGTTTTGATTCACTTATAAATTTTTCTGACTACTCACCTTCTGACTTGTAACCCAAACTTATATACCATAAAAAGAACTTTTGACATGATTCAAATCAAAGATACCAGTGTCTTGGTGAAAAATAACAAAAAGACAGTTAAAGGTAAGATAAAGCATTGACATAAGGTATCACCTATAAATGAAGTGTTTTGACTCCTACAAAAATATATCTCATCAACAATTTACATGAAATACTTAAGACAGAGGAACATACTAACAATACTATAGTAATCTCATCAGCAAAATCCATTTTATTACTATAAAGCTTAAAATTGTTACTATTAAGTGAATGTTTTTTTACTCAAAACATTTACAGTCAATGCCATTTTATTTTCTAGAGTTATTTGTATAAAAGGTAAAATGCAAAAAATTGTACTTAAGATATGTGAACTTTTAAACTTAGTGAAAGTCACTCAGTCGTGTCCGACTCTTTACGAAAATGGACTATACAGTCCACGGAATTCTCCAGGCCAGAATACTGGAGTGGGTAGGCTTTCCCTCCTCCAGGGTTTAAACTTAAACTCCTAGTTAATTTTCACAATGTCATAGTTAAACAAATAACATTTTTCTAATAATCTACTACAACTTCATAATTCAGTTCAGTTCAGTTGCTCAGTTGTGTCCAACTCTTTGCAACCCCATGAACTGCAGCACATGAAGCCTCCCTGTCCATCACCACTCCTGGAGTTTACTCAAACTCATGTCCGTTGAGTTGGTGATGCCATCCAACCATTTCATCCTCTGTTGTCCCCTTCTCCTCCTGCCTTCAATCTTCCCCAGCATCAGGGTCTTTTCCAATGAGTCGGCTCTTCGGATCAGGTGGCCAAAGTACTGGAGTTTTAGCTTCAACATCAGTCCTTCCAATGAATATTCAGGACTGATTTCCTTTAGGATGGACT
>NW_011494787.1:10843217-10846107 GCF_000754665.1 Bison bison bison
AAATTTTATTTTATTTTTAAACTTTACAATACTGTATTAGTTTTGCCAAATATCAAAATGAATCCGCCACAGGGATACCTGTGTTCCCCATCCTGAACCCTCCTCTCTCCTCCCTCCCCATACCCTCCCTCATGGCTCTGCTTTTAATATGCTGTCTAGGTTGGTCATTACTTTTCTCCCAAGGAGTAAGCATCTTTTAATTTCATTGCTGCAGTCACCATCTGCAGTGATTTTAGAGCCCCAAAAATAAAGTCTGTCACTGTTTCCACTGTGTCCCCATCTATTTGCCATGAAGTGATGGGACCGGATGCCATGATCTTAGTTTTCTGAATGTTGACTTCTCAGCCAACTTTTTCACTCTCTTCTTTCACTTTCATCAAGAGGCTCTTTAGTTCTTCTTCACTTTCTGCCATAAATGTGGTGTCATCTGCATATCTGAGGATATTGATATTTCTCCCTACAATCTTGATTTCAGCTTGTACTTCATCCAGCCCAGCATTTTTCATTATCTATTTGGCATATAAGTTATATATATATTGATGTTTCTCCCGGCAACAACTTCATAATTATGCTGGATCAATTACCAGCCACTCTAACATGGGTTGTAGGCTTCCCAGGTGGCTCAGTGGTAAAAGAATCCACCTGCCAATGCAGGAGAGCCCGGAGACATAGGTTTGATCCCTGGGATGGAAGTTCCCTTAGAGGAGGAAATGGCAACCCACTCCACTATTCTTGCCTGAAAAATTCCATGGACAGAGCAGCCTGTCAGGCTACAGTCCATGGGATCACAAAGAGTTGGACATGACTAACCATAAGCACTATTAACATGAGTTACAGCAAATAAACAAGATTAATATTGGTATCAGGTCCCCCAAATTAAATAACACCTCAACAAAGTCTATGCATATTTAAAATCACCAAAAGTTTAAACTTCAGCTAAAGACATACTGTATCTATAAATGGCAGTAAAACATTGAATTTATTAATATTTATAACCATATTTTTATAATTTTATATGATATGCTTGCTCTGCACAATAAGGGATTTAAGAAATTAAATAAAAAGGTGCTATGGGTACCAAAATTAAAATCCATGATTATTTGTGAAAAAATTTGTCAGAAAGATGAAAAGTATTTTTAGTACCTGGGTCATGAAAGTTTAAAAGGTGAAGGCTTCACACTTAAAACTGTACACAATTATAATGAAATTCCAGAAACACCTACTATGCAGCTTTCCCTCAGTATGATGCAATAATATAGTGGAAACACACCCAGCACTCTCCTCTGCTCATAATAAATACCTCTAAAATGGGAAACTGCTCTGTTTTTACATACCTTGACATAGATCACAGGGAGCGTCTGTTTGGCTCGACTATAGTGTCTGGCGACTCTGTAGACTGTTTCCGGAACGTAGTCCAGCACCAGATTAAGATAGACCTCATCTTTCTGAAAGTTTATTAAAAACAAACCAAAAAAACAAAATTAGGAACTAGTCTTTAAATATTCAATTAGAGTAAATTCTCTATACATTCACTTATTTGGATTTTTAAAGCAAAGATTTATGTGTTCAATTTTAATTATAAAAAATAAATTCAGAATATAACCATAAGAGCAAAAACAAATCTACCACATTTTTTTAAACTAACAATTCCATGGCAAAAACACAGTCATTTCAATACTGGTAAGATTTAAAATCACATTTAAACTATTATTTTGGTTAAACGATTTTAGAGGGTATCATCTGTCATAAAATTTAGTATTTTCTAGTTTGAGAATCACGGCCCTCACTTCATCCTATCAGGAAAGGTGTCATGGTAGGAGAATAAGCACTGAACTGGGATCTAAGAGATGTGCATTGCTACCCTCGCTCTGCTAACTGATGTATGCAAGTCATTTAATCTGTATATGCTTCCATTTCTTCAACTATAACATGAAAAGCGGGGCTTCAAAATTTCTTTAACCTTACAAAAAGATTTTATAGTTATTTGTAGCCTATAATTAGTAAAATAACCACATGTCTTCTACAATTAACTGAACAAAAACAAAGGAATAACTTATAAGGTACTGAGTTATCATACTCACAAGAATACTACAAGTCTTACGTTTAAATATCCATTCACAGCAGCACAAAGACACCAATCCAAGTTCAGTGGAAACAAAGAAGGGAATTCCAACTAAGTACCAAGGAGGAAAGAAGAACAGAGTGCTACCTTCACCATGTTCATGTGAATATCAGATAAGCAAACTGAAGTTAAGTGAAGTGAAGTGGCTCAGTTGTGTCCGACTCTTTGCGACCCCATGGACTGTAGCCTATCAGGCTCCTCCGTCAATGGGATTTTCCAGGCAAGAGTGCTGGAGTGGATTGCCATTTCCTTCTCCAAGGAAGGAAGAACACAAAGCTGAGAATCCCTGTGTTCAAGTCTAGAACTGGTTACCGAGTGGGAATATCTGCAAGCAAAATTTCCCAATCTTCCCAGTTTGAAGTCATCTTATCTAACAAACTAAAGTGGAGAATTTCAATTTTCAGCATTTATTATGTCAGCAGTCACTGCAGAGGAAGTAAGAAAGTAAGGGTGCAGGTAAAAGAAATATCATCTAAATTCAGTATGAAAGGGCATTTCAGTTCAGTTCAGTCGCTCAGTCATGTCTGACTCTCTGCGACCCCATGAACCACAAGCACGCCAGGCCTCCTTGTCCATCACCAACTCCTGGAGTTCACCAAACCCATGTCCATCAAGTTGGTGATGCCATCCAACCATCTCATCCTCCACTGTCCCCTTCTCCTCCTGCCCTAAATCTTTCCCAGTATCAGGGTCCTTTCCAATGAGTCAGTTCTTCGCATCAGGTGGCCAAAGTACTGGAGTTTCAACTTCAACATCAGTCCTTCCAAT
>NW_011494787.1:10846207-10846545 GCF_000754665.1 Bison bison bison
TGGACTGGCTGGATCACCTTGCAGTCCAAGGGACTCTCAAGAGTCTTCTCCAACACCACAGTCCAAATGCATCAATTCTTCGGAGCTTAGCTTTCTTGATAGTCCAACTCTCACATCCATACATTACCACTGGAAAAACCATACCCTTGACTAAACGGCCCTTTGCTGGCAAAGTAACGTCTCTGCTTTTTAATATGCTCTTTAGGTTGGTCGTAACTTTCCTTCCAAGGAGTTCAGTTCAGTTCAGTCATGTCCAACTCTTTGCGACCCCATGAATCGCAGCACACCAGGCCTCCCTGTCCATCACCAACTCCTGGAGTTCACTCAAACTCATGTCC
>NW_011494787.1:10847325-10847570 GCF_000754665.1 Bison bison bison
ACTGTTTCCACTGTTTCCCCATCTATTTCCCATGAAGTGATGGGACCAGATGCCATGATCTTCGTTTTCTGAATGTTGAGCCTTAAGACAACTTTTTCACTCTCCACTTTCACTTCATCAAGAGGCTCTTTAGTTCCTCTTCACTTTCTGCCATAAGGGTGGTGTTATCTGCATATCTGAGGCTATTGATATTTCTCCCAACAATCTTGATTCCAGCTTGTGCTTCTTCCAGCCCAGCGTTTCTC